>NC_072042.1:8054804-8258804 GCF_027791375.1 Indicator indicator | reverse complement strand
CCCGCCCCCTCAGCCATCACTGGCAGGTGTCTAGCAAAGTCCACAGTATCAGCCAGTGCTGGTGGTCCAGAAGTAGAAGGGTAGGGGAGTCAGACCAAGAGGCTGGGACCCGTTGGGGGCTGAGCAAAGACAAGGCCACACCCCCACCTCATCCCCCCCAGCCTCTTCTTCCCACCCAACATTCGCCCATCCCCAGTGCTGTGTGCCCCGTCATACCCTTCTAACCTCCCCAACCCAGTTAACTAATCCTGTGACACAAGTCACCACACCAGAGCCCTGGGGGCCTTCTCAGGACTCCTATCAATCATATCCCCAAAAGATTATTGTGTGGAATCATAATCAACAGAACTGGGGGTCCAAAGGTGCCCTGGAAGGGGCACGCGGACCGACCCGGCAAGGCCTACAGCGGCCATTTTTTCGCAACCCCTCTGCTGCCAATGGGCAGGGGACACACACCTCACCCCACACCACAACAACCCACCAGCCGGGGCTGGCCAGGAGCCCACATCCCCATGGAGATGTCCTGGGAGCCCCCACAACCACACCCTCCCAACACCGCCCAGGGATGAGGCTTTCGCCCCGTTCCAACGGCCACCCTCGCCCTGGGAACAAACCTGTGCCAGTCTTTTCCCCCCCACCACCCGTCCATAGGGAAGAATTTGGTGCTTTCTTGTCTTCCAACAAAATCCAATCTGAATACTCCTCCATTCTGGTTTTAAAATAAATACAAATAAATGATTACATAACACAACATTACTCCATTTTCCGGGCCCCCCCAGTCCTCATATCAACCTATCACCCGTACCAGAACCCTCGGACACGACTGAACACGCCCACCCCCTGACCAACCAGCTTAAAAAAGTCCCTCCCCCGCAGCCTTTCTTCCCTTTTCTTCTTATCTTCCCCCCCCCTTTCCCTTGGTCAGGGTCCCCGTCCCCAGGATCCGCCCTGGAAGGCCCACAGGAAGGTCTCCACGAATGTGTTTAAATACTGCTGGGTCCAAAACCAGCAACTACGTTGGCAGGGAAGGAGGAAGATCCTTCATCACCACTGCAGGAGGCAAGAAGCAGGGGGAGCAAGCTTCTTGATGCCCTGCCCATAACTGCGAATTCTGTTGGGTAGCCCCCTCGGCAGGTGAATTAATCATTGCAGAAACATCTACACAGGTGCCCTGTGAGGAGGTTTCCGCAATGACCATGACGTCACAACCACCCCACAATTCTCCGCGTCCCCCATCGCCGCGTGCCTCCGTCCTCGCCCTAACCCCCCCTCAAAATGTCCCGCGCGGCCTGTAGCTACATGTGTCAGGGCCGACCCTGAATGGCCAGCTAACCAAGGCCTAGGGGGGCCCGGCTCTGCGTCCTGCACCCCTGCCGCCTTGGTGTTCTTCTTTTCCCTTTCTCTTTTTTCTTCTTTTCCTTTTCTTCTGCCTGTTTGCCCGACGCCCGATGGGTTGGTCTGCAGATGTAGGCAAGAGGGATGCTGCTGAGGGATGTGGTTTTGACACAGAGGTGAAGCAGAGACCAGCAGCAGTCACTGCTTGGCTGGGACACGCATCCTGGCCTGGATCAGCAATGGTGTGGCCAGCAGGGCCAGGGCAGGGACTGTTCCCCTGTGCTGGGCAGTGGAGAGGCTGCACCTTGAGTCAGTTTTAGGCTACTCACTCCAAGAAGGACATTGAGAGGCTGGAGCAGGTCCAGAGAAGGGCAACCAAGGTGGGGAAGGGTCTGGAGGACAGGGCTGGGGAGGAGCAGCTGAGGGAGCTGGGGGTGTGCAGCCTGGAGAAGAGGAGGCTGAGGGAGACCTCAGTGCTCTCTACAGCTCCTGAGAGGAGGCTGCAGTCAGGTGGGGGTTGGGCTCTGCTCCCCAGTCTCAGATGATAGAAGGAGAGGAAATGACCTGAAATTGTGCCAGGGGAGGGTTAGGTTGGAAAGCAGGAAAAATGTCTTTGCTGCAAGAGTGGTCAGGGATTGGCACAAGCTGCCCAGGGAGGTGGTGGAGTCCCCATGCCTGGAGGTGTTCCAGAAACCTGTGGCCATGGCACCTGGGGCCAGGGTTCGGTGGCCATGGTGGGGTTGGGTTGATGCTGGACTGGATGAGCTTGGAGGCCTTTTCCAACCCAAACAATTCCATGATTCTGTACAGTTGAAAGTGCCAAAAGCCTGCCCAGCCAGGCTGTGCTCAGCACTGGGGATGCCCTCACCTGTAAACAAGGTTCCTCACAACTCATCCCACAGGAACCCACACAAACCCCAGCTCCTGGCTGCAGCTGAACAAATTGTTCTCAGTTTTTGCACATCTCCCAGGGCAAAGGCTTCCAAAGTGAACTCTCAGGACACCTGCCCTGTTCCTTCTGGGCTGCAGCAACCCTTCCTGGTTGTTGTGGCATCTGCTGAGAGCTTTGCTGCCTCCCCTCACACGCCACCAGATGTGAGTTTGGAGCTGAACACTAATCTGAATGCAGATTTTCACAGAATCAGAGAACTGTCAGGGTTGGATAGATCTCAGGGATGGTGCTGTCCCAGCCCCCTGCCATGGGCAGGGACAGCTCACACAGGCTCTGTTCCAGCCCTCCATAGGCACTGGATGCTTTGCAGCTGAGGCAAAGTTTTGTTTGGATTTGTTCTTTGTTTTGTTTTTAGTTAATGTTAACCTAATTTAGTCTTTTTTCTTTTCTTTTTTTCCTTTCAGAATTTCCTCCCAGTGCCCACACTTGGTCCCTGCACAGCTGCAGGAACCTGGTCAGACTGGGACATGCAGCCAGGCCTGGCACTCACAGGGCCCCCCAAAGCAGCCCCAGTACAGTGCCATCTGCTACCAGCTGTCCCTCCCCTGGGCCCTGCTGCCTCTCCTAAAGGCTGTGGTCTCCACTGAGCTTTTCTCCCTCCAAAGCCCAAGTGCAGGAACCTGCCTATGGGGAGCACCTGCAGCCTGGCTGCTTCCCAGGGGCGCAGGTGCTTGCTGCACTGCTCCGTGCTGGGCTGGGCTGCACAGCCTGTGGCCTCCATCCTGCATCACCTCCAGAGCCTCCTCCCCTTCTGGCTGATGTGCTGGGCACTCTGGAGAGCCCTGTCTGGCCCTCACCTTGTGAGAGGAAGGGAGGAACTCAAAAATCTGTCTAGAGGCTCTGTTGCTCTGCTCTCACTGCTCTGCCTCCACAGCAGCAGGGGCTCCTAGAGCCACTGTGCCCCATGCAGGTGGCTGGCAGCACTGCCTTCCAAGGGGTTCTCTGCCACCCCCTTGGCAAGAGCAGGGAGCAGCCTCTTCCAGCCTAGAGCAGGACATCCTCTGGCGATGAGCATGGATGCTCCCCAGCATGGATGGAGGTAGGCACAGTGGAGCCACCAGCTCTTACCCCCCAGCCTGTGTCTCAGGGCCTAACCTGGTGGGGCAGAAGGCCTCTGGCTTTGTCAGAGCTGGACAACTCTTTCTGGCAGAAAGGTGACTGAAGAGAAATGTCCTCCAAGGGCTCCACCAAGCTCCCCCTGAGCAGCTGCTGTCCCCCAGGGCTGACCCAGGCTGAACTCCCTGCCCCAGGCTGGGACCAGCTGGGCTGCTGCATGCCCACCTTTCACCACCCTGGGACTGGCAGCGGAGGAGCAGGGGCAGTTTTGCATCCTTCCCCAGCTGCCCACACACCTTCAGCACACCACAGACTGAGAAGGGTCAGCCCAAAGCAAGCAGAGCATCAAGAGTTCCCAAGGTCAAACACAAACTGTTTGGCAAAGAGCTGAAATTGGTGTTTGACTTACAGCTCTGTGGCAGCCTCAGAGATCAGAAACTCACAGAATGGTTTGGGTTGGAAGGGACCTCCAAAGCTCCTCCAGTCCAACCCCCTGCACTCAGCAGGGACATCCTCCACCAGATCAGGTTGCCCAGAGCCCTGTCCAGCCTCACCTTGAATATCTCCAGGGATGGTTCCTCAACCTCCTCTCTGGGCAACCTATTGCAGAGTTCCAGCAGCCTCCTGCTGCAGAACTTGTTCCTCACATCCAATCTCAATCTGCTCTGCTCTAGTTTGAAGGCATTGCCTCAATGGAGATGTGCCCAGACCAGTGCCAGTTCATGGCTGCCCACACAGCCAGCTGCCCACAGGGCTGCTTGTGTCCTCCCTAACCTATCTCACTTCCAAATCTGTCTTCTGAGAGCCCACACTGCTGGCTGCAGGCACACACACAACAACCTCAGACACCACTGGGGCCAGTGCCAGCCCAGCCCTGTTTCTCCAAGCAGCCCCATCTGCCTCTCTCCTGCCCTGACATGCTGCAGGTTGATCTCATGAATGGTGACCTGGCTAAGCCCTCTCAGGGGCTGAGAAGGATCCATAGGAGCTCTCTTGTCTTGTTCACAGGAGTTCAAAGATGTCCTCCTCTCCCAGCTCCTTGACTGATACCCAGGACATCTCTGACCTTCAGTGTCCTAGGGGCCAAGGCAAGGTCTTGGTTCCACCAATGTGGGAGCAGGGGAAGAGGAAGGTGGGAGCTGCCTGCTTGCATGCTCAAGAGCAGCGTGATGTAGTCCTCAACCCATCCAACTGCAGAAAATTCTGTGGTAGAAGCCCAAATGAATGGATTGAGGGTCTGCAACTAGGCACAGAGAGGCCATGGAGTTGTTCTGAGTCCTGTGGGCCCTGGGAGGGACTCCCCTTACAGGCTGAGCCATTTTCAAGGTCATAGATCACAGAATGGTTTGGATTGGAAGGGACCTGCAAAGCTCATCCAGTCCAACCCCCTGCAGGGACATCCTCCACCAGATCAGGTTGCCCAGAGCCCTGTCCAGCCTCACCTTGAATATCTCCAGGGATGGTTCCTCAGCCACCTCCCTGGGCAACCTGTTGCAGTGTTCCAGCAGCCTCCTGCTGCAGAACTTGTTCCTCACAGCCAATCTCCATTTGCTTTGCTCTCATTTCAAATGACTGCCTCTTGTCCTGTCCCTGCAGGCCTTTGGGAACAGTCCCTCTGCAGCCTTCTTGTAGCCCTTCAGGTACTGGAAGGCTGCTCTAAGGTCTCCCTGCAGCCTTCTCTTCTCCAGGCTGAACAGCCCCAACTCTCCCAGCCTGTCCCCATAGCAGAGGTTCTCCAGCCCTCTGATCACCTTTGTGGCATCCTCTGGAGCCTCTCCATCAGCTCCAGGTCCTTCCTGTGTTACAAAATCTCTTACTTCCCATGTCCATAATAGCCACTGAGGAAGTGAGAACTGGAGGCATGTTCCTTTGCCTGTGCCTTGCAAGATTTGAATGTGAGCAACTACAGGAAGGTGTTGTCTGCTCTGTTGCTTCTCTCTTCCTGCTGGGATCTCAGGGTCAGGCTGGGCAGACAAGCCTGCTCTTGTTCACCAGGAGCCCTTCTGGGGCTCTGCCTGAGCTGAGCTTTACAATGCAGGGCCCCTTGCCAGCCTTCAGCCTGCAAAGGCACTTTGCCCACCTTCAGCAAAGCTGAGCAGCACAGGAGGGTTTGCAGTGGGAAGGATGAGTTACATCTCCTGCCCTGGAGGCAGAGGGAAGGGATGAAGCAGGGGAAGGGATGAGGCAGGGAGTATCTCTCCAAACAAGTTTGTACACAGATAGGGTTTGGTAACCTGCTTGCAGCCATGGTGTGGAAGAGTCTGGAGAGTATGGTAAGGACCTTGCCCCTCCAAGGGGAATGGAACAGGCATGCACAGTGCACTCTGCCCCCAGGCAGCCCCTGCAGATGGTTTGGGAGCAGCACAGCCATGCAGGGCTGTAAGGACACAGAGCAGCTCCCACGTGGTGAGGTGGAGTCTCCTTCACACACCTGGCAGTGGAGGGAATGGCTAAGCAAGAGACAATGTAGCTTCCAGGTGTGGTTGACTGCACATGGAGGCTGCTTTGCATGCACCCAGCAAGGCAGGAGGTGGTTTCAGTGAAGATGTTCTTGTGGAGCATGTTTCATGGAGCAACACCTCCCCTCTTGGAGGAGAGAGGCAGAGGGTTAACAGTACCAAGAACCAACCAAGTAGCAGCAATGGGCATGGGCAGTGCCCAGGCAAGTGCTGCTCTCAAGTGTGGTGCTGGCTTCTGAATCCTTCTAGGGGGAAAGCAGCCAAGTCCTCACCAGACAACAGAGTCCCTCTCAGGACAAAACTTCCCTGGAGCTTCTCATTCTCCCCTGACCAAGCCACACTGCTTCAGCTGGGGGTGTGAGCAGAGACCACTTCTAAAGGAGTACACTGGGGAGTAGCAAGGTACCAAAGCAAAGCCCACCACTAAACCCCCCCTGGAGAAGGGAGAGGTGGAGGGGACTGACTTTGCCCTCAGGGCAGTTGAATTGATGGTGGCCATGACCCTGCAGAGCAGAGGCTTGTGCTGGGCACCAGCACCATCCTGCTGTCACCTCCCCCTCTGCCCTCACTCAGAGGCAGCCTCACTTTACAACCCTGAGCCTGCCAGGCTTCACCTCCCCATGGTGGCACTCAGTCTTGTACTCAGTTCCAAAGGGTTCCCCAAGACACAAGTGGTTTTCTTTGCTGTCCTGAGTTGTGTGTCATCACTTGCTCTGCCCCAGAGCAGCCCTGCTCCACACTGTCCTGCAACAGCTTCCCACAAGACCTTTGGCCTTCCCAGCTGCCTTGCTGGCTGGCTCCCAGTGCTCCCAGTGCTCCCAGCCTTGTCCCTGCCAGGAGCTGCTCCTGGGAACCCACATCCCAGTACTGATGTTTAAAGTGGGAGACAAATGGAGCACCTCTGTGAGGAGCAAAGGCTGAGAGTCCTGAGGCTGTTGAGCCTGGAGAAGAGCAACACCAGGGGGGATCTGAGTAATGCTCAGCAAGAGCTACAGGGTGGGAGCTACAGGGCTGGGCTCTTCTCAGTGGTGCCCAGGGAAAGGACAAGGGGCACCAAGCACAAACTGGAACCCAGGAGATTCCCCCTCAACAGGAGAAACTTCTTTGCTGTGAGGGTGCAGAGTCCTGGAGCAGGCTGCCCAGAGAGGTTGCAGAGTCTCCTTCTCTGGAGAGCTTCCAACCCCCCTGGCCATTGTGCTCCTGGGCAAGCTGCTGTGGGTGCCCTGCTGGAGCAGGGGGTTGGAGTGGATGATCTCCAGAGCTCCCTTTGAAGCTCCACCATGCTGGGGCCCTGGAATTCTGTGTGTGTGATTTCTGAGCTCTCTTCCCACACCCTTCCCCCACAGCAAAAGGCTTCTCAGTTTCTGCCAGGCAGGTTGGGACACCCTGATATCATCTTCCCTCATTTCCAGAGTCACATGAAGGCAGGAAATGCAAACATCTCCAGTATCCTTCCCTGCTCTGTTCCCCACCCCAACCATGGATTTTCCAAGCTGCATCACACAAGCTGAGGAGTGCTGCCTGCACACACATCCCATGCTGCAGGTGCTGGCAGCTCAGTTGTGCCTCTGCAGACACCTGGGGGAGCAGAGCTGAGCAGGGGGAGCTGAGCTAAGCAGGGGGAGCTGAGCAGAGCAGGGGGAGCAGAGCTAAGCAGGGGGAGCTGAGCAGAGCAGGGGGAGCAGAGCTGAGCAGGGGGAGCAGAGCTGAGCAGGGGGAGCTGAACAGAGCAGGGGGAGCTGAGCTGAGCAGGGGGAGCAGAGCTGAGCAGGGGGAGCTGAACTGAGCAGGGGAGCTGAGCGAGCAGGGGGAGCTGAGCAGAGCAGGGGGAGCTGAGCTGAGCAGGGGAGCTGAGCAGAGCAGGGGAGCTGAGCTGAGCAGGGGAGCAGAGCTGAGCAGGGGAGCTGAGCAGGCAGGGGGAGCTGAGCTGAGCAGGGGGAGCTGAGCTGAGCAGGGGGAGCTGAGCTGAACTGAGCAGGGGGAGCTGAGCAGAGCAGGGGGAGCTGAGCTGAGCAGGGGGAGCTGAGCTGAGCAGGGGGAGCTGAGCTGAGCAGGGGGAGCAGAGCTGAGCAGGGGGAGCTGAGCAGAGCAGGGGGAGCTGAGCTGAGCAGGGGGAGCTGAGCAGAGCAGGGGGAGCTGAGCTGAGCAGGGGGAGCTGAGCTGAACTGAGCAGGGGGAGCAGAGCTGAGCAGGGGGAGCATCCCATGCCCATGTCTCCCAGAGGATTTTTACCATCCTGGGCTGCCCTGCCAGTGCCTGCCCCTGGTCCTGTCCCACAGCCTGCATCTGTCTCAAATCCTTTGCTGTCTGTGCTCTGCAGGGCAGGATCTGTTGCCTCTTCCTGTCTGGGCACAACACAGAGAGTGCCTGCCCATGGCCAGCAGCCAATAACAGCAATGGAGGGAAGATGGCACAGGAATACTCACAGGAAAGGCTGGGGAAGGGGACACAGGGACACCCACATGAGGAGGCTGTGGATCCAGCCACCCCTTCAGCTGTCCCAGCAGTGTTGGCAGCCCCACAGGGGGCAGAGGAGGAAGGGGAAGCTCTGATCCCTCAGCTCTGCTGCTGTGGGACTGGAGTCAGCACCAGTGGTTGCTGCCAGGCTGATTTCACCCTGGGCTGTGATTTGCTGGAGCTGCCCTGTGCTGGGCTGTGGGAAGGACTTGTCCTGCTGGCAGGCAGCCCTGGCAGCTCCTGGCACTGAGGGGTAACCCCACTGCTTCCACTCTGGTGCAGAGCAGAGCAAATCCTCTTTGATCAGTGCTGACTCAGGTGTCAAACAGGAGGATCCAGGCCGGGCCATTGAACTCTGTGAGATCTAAGCAGCCTGGTGATCTTCATCAGCCTGGTGATCTTCATCAGCCTGGAGATCTTCATCAGCCTGGTGATCTTCATCAGCCTTGCTTCCTGCCGGAGATGCTTTTCATTAGCTGCTCCTTCAGGGAGCACAGCCACTCCTGCTGCCTCAGCAAAGCACAGCACCCTCCCTGCTCAGCAGCACAAGGCAAACATTTGATTGTGTTTTAATCACTGCCACTTTTGGCAGTTGCTTCCTGGGCTCTGTGCCTCTCCTCCCTGCCCTGCTGCCTCCACAAACCCTGATTGCACAGACCCAAAACAATCAGCTGGTGCCTCCTCAGCCTCCCAGCAGCTGCACAGCCCTCATGGAGCTCCTGCAGAAGCTGAGAGCTCGATGCTTGGTTGCCTCAGCAGCCTTTTCACAGGCTCACAGCACATTAGGGGTTGGAACGGACCTCTGGAGATCTTCCAGTCCAAGCCCCTGCCAGAGTAGGACCATAGGATCCAGCACAGGTCACACAGGAACACATCCAGACAGGGCTGGAAAGGCTCCAGAGAAGGAGACTCCACAACCTCTCTGGGCAGCCTGCTCCAGGGCTCTGGGACCCTCACAGTGAAGAAGTTCCTCCTCCTGTTGAGGTGGAACCTCCTGTGCTGCAGTTTCCATCCATTGCCCCTTGGCCTATCCCAGGGCACAACTGAGCAGAGCCTGTCCCTGTCCCTTCCTTCCTGACCCCCAGCCCTCAGCTATTGACAGACATTGATCAGAGCCCTCTCAGTCTTCTCCTCTCCAGATTGCACACCCCCAGGGCTCTCAGCCTCTCCTCCCCAGGCAGTGCTCCAGGCCCTTCAGCATCCTTGCAGCCCTCCCTTGGACTCTCTCCAGCAGATCCCTGTCCCTCCTGAACTGGGGAGCCCAGAGCTGGATGCAGTGTTCCAGGTAAGGTCTCAGCAGCCCAGTCCTGGCAGAAGTGAGACAGGCTGGGCATAGCTGGGTGGGTGCAAAGCTTGGCTGCCCTGCCCAGACTTGTGTTGTGTTCTCAGCCTTGCTGGGAAATTTCACACCCAGGTTTTTTCCTTGTTGAAATACTGAATTTCTATGTTTTATTTGAAGCTGCAGTGTTTCAGAGGAACATGAAAAGCCAAACTAAAATAACATTAACTCAAATAAGTTAAATTCAATTAAAATTGTAATTGCAACTGGAGAAAAGCCTCTGCTGGGGTACTCTTTCCCAGCACAGTCACCAAGGATCAGGCCAAGCAGCCCAGAAGTGCTCTGTGGGAGCAGTGCAGCCCCCTCTCAGCACAGGGTTTAGACTTGCTCTGACAGCTTCAGGCTGTTAGGTGACTAGAAAAGGGCACAGCCCAGCCCTGGCTGTTGGGTCCATCCTAGCTCCCCAGGCTCTGCTGCTGCTCAGTGTCCCTGGTGGCTCTGGATGATGCTCCAAGACAGGTCCCCTTCAGGCTGCCTCCTTTCCCCTGTGCAGACCATGCCTCACCATCTGTGACCTGCTGCTCCTCTCCCAGGCTCAGTTTTCCTGTGCCCCTGAGGATGCCAAGTCATTCTAAAGAAAAATTGGGTGCCTCATTTCACCACTTTTCTGTGTCTGGGGGTTTTCCAGCCTGCTCCACACCCTTCACTCCTCTGCAGCAGAACTGGTTCTCCTCGCCTGGGCATGATCCTGGACGTGCCTATAATTCACTCCCAGCCCCTGTAGGTCACAGCTCTCTTCACTCCTGCTGCTGCTGTTTCTCTGCCAAGGCAGAGGTGGGCAGAAGATGGGGCAGGGAGTGTGTTTTAAAGCCCAACCCCAGCTGCTGCTGGGCCACAAACAGGAATCACAGAATCATAGAATGGCTCAGGCTGGAAGGGAGCTCAGAGCTCATCTGCTCCAACCTCCTGCCATGGGCAGCTAGAGTCACCTAGACTCTCAGCCAGACTCAGCTGCTCAAGGCTTCAGCCAACCTGGCCCTGAACACCCCCAGGCAGGAGGCAGCCACAGCCTCCCTGGGCAGCCTGTGCCAGACTCTCACCAACCTCACACTGAAGAACTTCTTCCTCAGCTCCACTCTAACCCTGCTCTGCCTCAGCTCCAAACCATTCCCCCTTGGCCTGTCTCAGACACCCTCAGGAAAAGTCTCTCTGCAGCCTTCCTGCAGGATCCCTTCAGGTGCTGGCAGGCAGCTCTGAGATCCCCCTGGAGCCTTCTCCTCTCCAGGCTGCACACCCCCAGCTCCCTCAGCCTGTGCTCACAGCAGAGCTGCTCCAGCCCTGGACCATCTTTGTGGCCTCCTCTGGCCTCACTCCAGCAGCTCTGTGTCCTTCTCCTGCTGGGGACACCAGAGCTGGAGGCAGTGTTGGAGGTCTGAGCAGAGCAGAGCCAAGGGGAAGAACCACCATAAAGAAGCCATAAACTGTCTGGGTTGGGTTCATCACTGCCCAGAGATGGGACTCAGGACCATCCAGGGCAGTGGCCATGGGACCAGCAGCAGAGTCCTCCCCTCTTCCCCCCATGCCAGTGAGTGACAGGATCAGATCAGTGGCCAGCCTGTGGCTCTCAGTGGCCCTGTGCAGCTCCCTGCAGCAGAGGGTCAGTGCCTGCACAGCAAGCCCAGGGGAGCAGGAATAAGGACAGAACTCTTCTGCTCCCCACAGCAGCATCCATGGCTCCTCTGCTCCTGCAGCTGTGCTTCAGGGCAGCACTGAGGTCCTTTTCAGGCCCATGGGGGTCCCTGGCCACCCTTCCCAGCAAGGGGATTTGGTTGAGTCTGACAAATAATTTAGCAAGGGTTGGGCTCTTTGTGGGCCCCGAGGTCTTCACTTTCCTCCCTCCAGCTCTGACTCCCCCAGACCTCAGGGGTCTCTGCATTGCCCCAGGAGAGTCACCTGCAGAACCCATCCCAGTCCAACTTGTGCCCTGCCTTCCTCCTCCCACACTGCACCTTCAAGGTCACACCAGGAGGTTGTGTGATCTGATGAAAGGCAAGAAGGAGGGGAAAAAAGAAGAGCCTGGTGAGGTGAAAACTGATCCCAGGCTCCAGCTCCTGCCTGTTCCCTTCAGCCCCTCTTGGCTCAGCACTGCCCTGGGACACTGCCTCCTTGCACCCTGCATGCACTCTCAGGGTGGTTATGAAAGGAGCTCTGCACTCAGGTGTTCTAAGAACTGGCAGTCTCCTGTCCAAGGCAGGGCTGGGAAAGCTCACACCTCAGTGCCTGCTCCTTCAGCACAGGATTGTGTAACCCTGGCATGCCACAGTGCTGATGTGGGCAGGGGATGAGGAACTGGGCAGAAAACAGCCCTCCAGGTGCCCAGCTGGGCAAGAAACAGCCCTCCAGATGCCCAGCTGGGCAAGAAATAGCCTTCCAGATGCCCAGCTGGGCAGAGAAGGCTCCTGCTGGGGAGCCCTGACCCTCCCTCACTCCACTCATAACTGCCTGGGCTGTGCCCTGCTCAGAAGGAGCAGCTCAGAGGTCTACCAGCAGCCAGAGCCCTTACATCTGCAGCAACAATTTGAATATGCCTGGCCCTGTTGCCACTGACACACACCAATCTTAAGCTTCCTCGTTCCCCACTCCAGGATGGATGCACAGGGCAGGGATATCAACTCCATGATCCCCTTAAACTTTCACCAGAAACTGTTTCTGGAAGCCCTGGTTGGCTTGACCCAAAACCATGCCAGGGACCTGCAATCACAGTGAGAGCTGCTGGCCAAGGAGACCTCCCAGGCCAGGTCTGGCACTGCCACCCCCACGTTGCCAGGCTGCAGCAGGCTGTGCCAGGGCAGGCAGCCCCAGCAGGGAGCAGTGACTTGCAAGGACTGATCCCAGCAGCACAGGGCAGATGCAGCTGTGAAGCTCTGGGCCAGTTTGCTGTCACAGCATCAGAGAATGCTTTGGGTTGGAGAAGCTCTCTGAGCTCATCCAGTCCAACATCAACCCAACCCCACCATGGCCACCAAACCCTGGCCCCAAGTGCCATGGCCACAGGTTTCTGGAACACCTCCAGGCATGGGGACTCCACCACCTCCCTGGGCAGCTTGTGCCAATCCCTGACCACTCTTGCAGCAAAGACATTTTTCCTGCCTTCCAACCTAACCCTCCCCTGGCACAATTTCAGGCCATTTCCTCTCCTTCTATCACCTGAGACTGGGGAGAAGAGTCCAACCCCCACCTGACTGCAGCCTCCTCTCAGGAGCTGCAGAGAGCAATGAGGTCTCCCTCAGCCTCCTCTTCTCCAGGCTGAACACCCCCAGCTCCCTCAGCTGCTCCTCCCCAGCCCTGTTCTCCAGACCCTTCCCCAGCGTGGTTGTCCTTCTCTGGACCCGCTCCAGTCTCCCAATGTCCTTCTGGGAGTCAGGGGCCCAAAATCTGAGCTCATGGCTGTTGTGCCTTCCCAGCCCCAGAGACCTGCAGCTTTTTGTGCACAGCTCCTACCTGCAGCACCTGGCTAATGCCTGCTATGGTTTCCCCCTCCAGTGCTGTCCTGCCCCCAGCCACAGAGCAGCTGCTGCAGAGGGTCTGGGTTTGCTACTTCCCTGCCTGGCCATCTGCAGCAGTGCTGTGAGAGCTGTGCACGGTGGGGCAGGGGGAAGCACTGCTGCTGCTGCAACCCCACAGCAGAGCCAGATGGAGCTGCACTGGGACAGGTGAGAAGAGAAGCTGAGAGCAGGAGCAGAGGCTGGGACAGCAAACTGCTGCCTGTCTCAAGCCTTCACCTCTGCCCAGCATGGGCAGAGGCCACAGCATCCCTTGGCTCTGCCTGCTTGGGAGGCACAAGCAGCAGATCCCATAGGGAGGCCTGAGGTTAGGACACCTGCAGCAGGAAAGGACCTGGCAGGGCTGCACATGCCCCTGAAAATCCCTGCTGCTGTCTGAGGCTCTCCTCAGCACCAGGGGGATTTTCCTGCCTTGTTTCCTGAAAATTCCCAGCAGAGCTTTCAGTGCTGACAAGGTGGAAAGACAGAGGGTCGGTGCCCACGTGGCAGATACCTGTCAGTGGGACTCTGGAAACCTCAGGAGCTCTGCTTTCCCTGTTCGTCCTGCTGCTGCTGGCCATGGCACTGCCATCTCCAGCAGGGTCACCTGAAGGCCTCCTCTGCCATCCCCCCAGGAAGCTGAGCAGCTCTTGGCTTCCAGGGCACAGCAGGGTGAGCAGCACGGATGGGACTTACCTGCATCCCGGCATGGAGCTGCCTCAGAAAGCTCTGCCCTCAGCACTTGTCCCTCCCTAAGGCAAAACATCTGGAGGAGAACTTTCACAGGGAGCTCTCTGCCCAGGGAAACCTTCCCAAGGGCCCTGTATGCCCCCAGGGAGGCTGAGCACCCCCAGGGAGGCTGAGCTCCCCCAGGGAGGCTGAGCTCCCACAGCACCCTGCAAAGCAGGAGGCCCTGGGAGCTTGGAGCAGGACCCCGAGAGCTGATCCACTCCTCCCCCTCAAGGCAAGGCAGAGGTTAGCCTGCACTGGCAGGGAATAGTCTGCACTGGCAGAGCTTAGTCTGCACTGGCAGGGGTTAACCTGCACTGGCAGAGGTTAACCTGCACTGGCAGAGGTTAACCTGCACTGGCAGGGGTTAACCTGCAGTGGCAGTGTTTAACCTGCACTGGCAGGGGTTAGCCTGCACTGGCAGAGGTTAACCTGCACTGGCAGGCCTTAAGCTGCACTGGCAGGGCTTAACCTCCTTCAGTCTGGCCAGAAGCATCCCGGGCAGGGCCATCCCGGGCAGGACCATGCACACTTGAGTTTCTCCTGCAGGTTTCTGGTCTCCCCTGCAGGTTTCTGGTCTCCCCTGCAGGTTTCTCATCTCCCCTGCAGGTTTCTGGTCTCCACTGTGCTCTGTGCAGCTCTCTCCCCCTTCTCCTCCATTTTCACCACTCCCTTCCCTTTTCCTGCTGCTCCACCCTGGAGGTGTTCCTGATGGCCCAGAGCAGCTCCCCCACAGCTGCTGCTGCTTTGCTGGGAGGCTGCCAAAGTGCTTTCTGCAGAGCTGTTGGAGTCCTTTCCAGCAAACATCCTGTCAGTAGCGGGATGGTTTGAACCCCCAGGGAAATCAGGAGCAGGCTGCAGGGGGCCAGGCTTGTTCCCAAGAATCAAACCCCTGGGCAAGCAAGGGGCTGCTTTACAGAGCCTTCCAGGGCAGGCATGGGGAGCAGAGACTCAAGCAGCCTCTTGGTTTGAGGGGAGCTGGAGGCTTGGCTCTGCTCCTCTCACTGCCAGTGCCAGCTCCAGGCACAGGCTGCAGAAGGAATCATCTTCATCCAGAGGTGCAACTGAATGTTCCCTGAGCCTGGAGGAAGCTGCTGTGCATGGAGCAGGAGAGAGCCATTTGGGCACCTGAGCTGTGTCTTGTCCTGGGTTACTAAACTCAGAGCTGTCTTAGGTAATGAGGAGCCAAATCACAGCTTCTCAAGTGTGATTCCAGGGGTCCCAGGCTCCCTTCTGCCTCATCAGGCAAATGTCCTGGGGAGCTCTCTCTTCTTTTGCCCTTTCCCAAAGCCAGGCTTTCGTTGCACCTAAGCAGGGAGCTCAGGTTTGAGCCTCCTGGGAATCACAGAATGGTTTGGGCTGGAAGCTCATCCAGTGCCAACCCCTGCCATGGGCAGGGACCCCTCCCACCAGCCCAGCTTGCTCAAGGCCTCATCCAGCCTGGCCCTGAACACCTCCAGGGAGGGGACAGCCACAGCCTCCCTGGGCAACCTGTTCCAGTGTCTCCTCACCCTCACTCTGAAGAATTTCTTCCTTATCTCCAGACTCAATCTCCCCTTCTCAAGTTTAAATCCATTCCCCTTCATCATATCACAACAAATCCTTGTGGAAAGTCCCTCCCCAGCTTTCTTGTAGGCTCCCTTCAGGTACTGGGAGTCACTAAGGGCTCCCCAGAGAAGTGAGAACATCACCACATCCCCGTTTGGGGTTTGCTGCAAGACATCAGCAAACATTCTGTGATTCTAAACATCAGGTGGAGCAACACACTCCAAAGGTGCCAGCACACTGCTCCCAAGGAGCCAGCAAAGAGATGTGTCGCCAAGAAAGCCAAAGGCACCTGGCTGGGATTAGCAATGCCATGACCAGCAGGAGCAGGGAGGTGACTGTCCCTTGGGACTCAGCTCTGGGGAGGCAACAGCTGGAGTACTGTGTCCAGTTTTGGACACCTGAATACCAGAGAGCTGTGGAGGTGCTGGAGCCAGGGCAGAGCAGGGCAAGGAGCTGGGGAAGGGCCTGGAGAATAAATGGGGTGAGGAGAGACTGAAGGAGCTGGGGATGGTTGGTGTGAAACAGAGGAGGCTGAGGGGAGACCTCCCTGCTCTCTGCAGCTGCCTGGAAGGAGGTTGTGGAGAGGTTGGTGCTGGTCTCTCCTCACAGGTCATCAGAGAGAGAACAAGAGGGAATGGCCTCAAGCTGCACCAGGGGAGGCTTAGACTGGACAGGAGGAAACATTTGTTCCCAACAAGAGTGGTCAGGGACTGGGATGGCTGCACAGGGAGGTGGTGGAGTCCCCAAGCCTGGAGGTGTTTAGAGGTGGTTTGGATGTGGTGCTTGGGGCTGTGGTTTTGGGGGTGACCCTTGGAGAGTAGGGGTGATGGTTGGACCTGGTGAGCCCAGAGGTCTTTTCCAAGCTGAACCTTCTGTGAGCTGAGCTCCAGCAGCACTGTTTGCAGCATCAGACAGCTCAGGCTCCTTCCTGCATGTCTCACAGGCTATTGTCCCCAGCAGCACCCCAGGGCACAGAGCTGAGGGGTCAGGGAGGAAGAGCTTCCCTGTGCTGCAGGGAGGGCACAGGAAACTTCCACAGATGAGCCTGCTCCGAGCTGAGGGCTCCTCAGCCACAGCAGCCACAGTTTGATGCTTTCTGTGGCCCTTGGAAATCAGAAAGCAGTGGAGAGGAAAGCTGTGCCCCAGGTATGGCTGGGGCACCTCAAACAGGGGTGCTGCTGCCAAGACACTGCCAGGGTCTCGATCTGCTCTGAGAAGCATTCTGTGGCCAGTGCTTGGGTCTCAGGCAGGTGTGCACCTCCAAGAGTGCCTTGGTAGGAGCACAGGATGGAGTCAAGGAATCATGGAAACATAGCACCATGGAACCATAGAATCATGGAATCATAGAATCATGGAACCATAGAACCATGGAATCATGGAACCATGGAATTGTGGAACCATAGAACCATGGAACCATTGAACCATGGAATCATGGAATCATAGAACCATGGAATCGTGGAACCATAGAACCATGGAATCATGGAACCATGGAACCATGGGATCATGGAACCATAGAACGATGGAATCATAGAACCATGGAACCATGGAACTATGGAATCATAGAACCAGGGAATCATGGAAACATGGGATCATGGAACCATAGAACCATGGAATCATAGAACCATGGAACCATAGAACCATGGAACCATAGAACCATAGAATCATGGAATCATAGAATCCACCAGGCTGGAAGAGACCTCCAAGATCATCCAGTCCAACCGATCACCCAGCCCTAAGCAATCAACCAGACCATGGCACTAAGTGCCTCATCCAGTCTCCTCTTGAACGTCTCCAGCGATGGCGACTCCACCACCTCCCTGGGCAGCACATTCCAATGGGCAATCACCCTCTCTGTGAAGAACTTCTTCCTAATATCCAGCCTATCCCTCCCCTGGCACAGCTTGAGACTGTGTCCTCTTGTTCTGGTGCTGGTTGCCTGGGAGAAGAGACCAACCCCCACCTGGCTACAACCTCCCTCAGGTAGTTGTAGAGAGCAATGAGGTCTCCCCTGAGCGTCCTCTTCTCCAGGCTAAACACCCCCAGCTCCCTCAGCCTCTCCTCACAGGGCTGGGCTCCAGACCCCTCCCCTGCTTCACTGCCTTCTCTGGACACCTTCCAGTCCCTCAACATCTCTCTTGAATTGAGGAGCCCAGAACTGGACACAGGTGTGGCCTGACCAGTGCTGAATACAGGGGCAGAATAACCTCCCTTGTCCTGCTGGCTACACTATTCCTGATCCAGGCCAGGATGCCATTGGCTCTCCTGGCCACCTGGGCACACTGCTGGCTCATGGTCAGCCTCCTATCAACCAGCACCCCCAGGTCCCTCTCTCTCTGGCCTCTCTCCAGCCACTCTGTCCCCAGCCTGTAGCACTGCTTGGGGTTGTTGTGGCCAAAGTGCAGCACCCAGCACTTGGACTTGTTGAATGCCATCCTGTTGGACTCTGCCCATCTGTCCAGCCTGGCAAGGTCCCTCTGCAGAGCCCTTCTACCCTCCAACAGATCAACTCCTGCTCCTAACTTGATGTCATCTGCAAACTTACTGATGATGGACTCAATCCCCTCATCCAGATCATCAATAAAGATATTGAACAGGATGAGGCCCAGCACTGATCCCATAGAACCATAGAATCATGAAATCATGGAACCACAGAACCATGGAACCATAGAATCATGGAATCATGGAACCATGGAATCATAGACTCATGGAATCATAGAATCATGGAATCATGGAACCACAGAATCATAGAATCATGGAATCATAGACTCATGGAACCATAGAATCATGGAATCATGGAACCATAGAATCATAGGCTCATGGAATCCCAGCATGGCAGATGTTGGAAGGGAGCTCTGGAGAGCATTGGCTCCAACCCCTCTGCTAGAGCAGGATCACCAAGGGCAGGTCACACAGGAATGTGTCCAGGCAGGTTTTGAAAGTCTCTAGAGAAAGGACTCCACAACCTCTCTGGGCAGCCCCAGAAGTATGAAATCATATCAAAATAAAGTTATTTAAGCTTTAAAACTGCTTGGATCCTATTTCACCTTCTGCATTTTCAGTCTTTTGTCTGCTTCAGCTAACCTGAAAGCAGAGAAGAGGCTCAGATTAGCCTTCACCAGAGGGGTCATGGTAGGAAACCTGTTCATGAACTTGCAGGTCCTACCCTCTGCTACTGCACTGTGCCCTCACTCACCTGCAGCCCCCTTCCCTCACTCACCCTGCAGCCCCCTGCCCTCACTCATCCTGCAGCTCCCTGCCCTCACTCAACCTGCAGCCCCCTGCCCTCACTCACCCTGCAGCTCCCTGCCCTCACTCAACCTGCACCCCCCTGCCCTCACTTACCCTGCAGCCCCCTGCCCTCACTCACCCTGCAGCCCTCTGCTCTCAGACATCCTCCTGCCCACTGCAAACTCCAGCCCTGGAGCCCCCTCTGGCCCCAGACAGCCTTGCCCCACAGCTCTGCCATGCTGGCAGCTACAGGGAGAAGGGGACAGAGTGGCTGGCAGTGAGCTTTGGGCTGTGTTGCTAAGCTGGGCTTTGGCAAAGAGCAGCTCTCTGCCCATCAGCAGTGCCCAGCCTGGGCCAAGCCAGCAGTGCCCTCATGTGCAGCAAATCCCAGCAGGAAGGATCTTCTTTGTTGTGCTGTTCTTAAGGCATCATAGAGTAGAATCCTGGAGTTGTTGAGATTGGGAGAGACTTCTGAGCTGCTTGAGTGCAGCCACTCACCCAGAGCTCACATCCCACCTCTGCTGCTGAGCCAGCACCATTGAACCACAGCCTCAGCACCATGTCCAGATGGCTTTTGAGCACCTCCAGGGCTGGGGACTGCACCACCTCCCTGGGCCCTTCTCCAGGCCCTTCCCCAGCTCCTTGCCCTCCTCTGCCCTGGCTGCAGCACCTCCACATCTCTCTTCTATTGAGGTGCCCAGAACTGAACACAGTACTCAAGGAGTGGCCTCACCAGAGCGGAGTCCCAGGGGACAATCCCCTCCCTGCTCCTGCTGGACACAGCATTGCTAATCCAAACCTGTGCCAGGGCCTGAGAACCCTTGCCAGGAAGAAACTGTTCCTAACACCCAGTCTGAACCTCCCCTGGCACAACTTGAGGCCATCTCCTCTTGTCCTGTCACTTGTTGCATGGGAGAAGAGTCCAACCCCTACCTCACTGCAACCGCCTCTCAGGCAGTTGTAGAGAGCAGTGAGGTCTCCCTGAGCCTCCTCATCTGCAGACTAAGCCACCCCAGCTCCCTCAGTTGCTGCTCACAGGACCTGTGTTCAAGGCCCTTCACCCAGAGCCAGTTCATCACTTCCATCTCTCTTCACATAGGTGCAAAGGAGGGCACAGACTCAAGGAGTCACTTCCTTCCTCACCCCCTGTGCCATCTTGCTCCTTCCAAGCCCTCCCCAAGCTCTCCCTTGGCAGTAGGACTGCAGCTGTCTCCTCTGACCTGCAGCTCTTACTGTGCATGGGGCTGTAACAGGAGGTGGGGCAGTGCCATGTGCCAGACTGATTTAGGCCCTAGTGAGAGGATCTGTGTAGAGCTGGAGCACCAGCAAGGTCTGACAGGCAAGCAGGGTGGCTTTGCTCCTCCAGCTCTGTGGATCAGCAGAGCCTAACCTGTTTGCTCCTTCCATAAATGTCCCAGAGAGAACAGATTGTGTCTCCAGGAGCCTCCCACCAGTGCTCAGTCAGAAAAGCTCTTACAGGCCTGCTGGAACCATGATGCAAAACCCAGGGATCAAGGCAGGTGCAGCAGAAGCTGAATTCCCATTTCCTTGGGGAAATGCAGCAGCAGCAATGGGAACTGCAGAGCCTGAGCCTGCCTGCAGCTGCAGGTCCTCCTCTCTCTTGCCTGGGCTCAAGTCCAGCCCCTTGGTGAGAAGTGCACAGGAGTGGCTGCAGTCACCCTCATGCTGCATCTGGGAGTCAGAAACTGCCCCCAGCAGCAGCTGTGTACTCCAGCCACTGCCAAGGGCAGCAGGCAGAGAGGGACTCCAGAATAACTCTGGGAGTGAGTGACCTCCCCACTGAAAATGGCCTGATGCTGATGGAGCAGAGCCAGATCCCAGCCCAAGGCAATCTGCAGCCCAGTTCAAGGACAGGGACTGCTGGAGAGGGGACAGCAAAGGGCTCCAGAGATGCTGAGGGGCCTGGAACATCTCTGTGAGGAGGAAAGGCTGAGAGAATTGGGGCTGTAGTCTGGAGAGGAGCAGCCTGAGGGGGATCTGAGCAGCCTGAGGGGAATCTGAGCAATGCGAAAAGAGAAGAGAAGAGAAGAGAAGAGAAGAGAAGAGAAGAGAAGAGAAGAGAAGAGAAGAGAAGAGAAGAGAAGAGAAGAGAAGAGAAGAGAAGAGAAGAGAAGAGAAGAGAAGAGAAGAGAAGAGAAGAGAAGAGAAGAGAAGAGAAGAGAGAAGAGAAGAGAAGAGAAGAGAAGAGAAAAGAGAAGAAGAGAAGAGAAGAGAAGAGAAGAGAAGAGAAGAGAAGAGAAGAGAAGAGAAGAGAAGAGAAGAGAAGAGAAGAGAAGAGAAGAGAAGAGAAGAGAAGAGAAGAGAAGAGAAGAGAAGAGAAGAGAAGAGAAGAGAAGAGAAGAGAAGAGAAGAGAAGAGAAGAGAAGAGAAGAGAAGAGAAGAGAAGAGAAGAGAAGAGAAGAGAAGAGAAGAGAAGAGAAAAGAGAAAAGAGAAACTGCTTGGGGCATTGACTACCTCTCTAGAGAGCCTGTCCCAGAGTCTGACCATGCTCCACATGAAGAGATGGTTCCTACTGCCCTGAGATGGTTCCTACTGCCCAGAGATGCTTCCTACTGCCCTGAGATGGTTCCTACTGCCCACAGATGCTTCCTACTGCCCTGAGATGGTTCCTACTGCCCAGAAATGCTTCCTACTGCCCTGAGATGGTTCCTACTGCCCAGAGATGGTTCCTACTGCCCTGAGATGGTTCCTACTGCCCACAGATGCTTCCTACTGCCCTGAGATGGTTCCTACTGCCCAGAGATGCTTCCTACTGCCCAGAGATGCTTCCTACTGCCCTGAGATGGTTCCTACTGCCCAGAGATGGTTCCTACTGCCCACAGATGCTTCCTACTGCCCTGAGATGGTTCCTACTGCCCAGAGATGCTTCCTACTGCCCTGAGATGCTTCCTACTGCCCAGAGATGGTTCCTACTGCCCAGAGATGGTTCCTACTGCCCACAGATGCTTCCTACTGCCCAGAGATGGTTCCTACTCCCCAGAGATGCTTCCTACTGCCCAGAGATGGTTCCTACTGCCCAGAGATGGTTCCTACTGCCCAGAGATGGTTCCTACTGCCCACAGATGGTTCCTAGTGCCCAGAGATGGTTCCTACTCCCCAGAGATGCTTCTTACTGCCCAGAGATGCTTCCTACTGCCCTGAGATGGTTCCTACTGCCCAGAGATGCTTCCTACTGCCCACAGATGCTTCCTACTGCCCTGAGATGGTTCCTGCTGCCCAGAGATGGTTCCTACTGCCCAGAGATGCTTCCTACCGCCCAGAGATGCTTCCTACTGCCCAGAGATGGTTCCTACCACCCTGAGATGGTTCCTAGTGCCCAGAGATGGTTCCTACTGCCCACAGATGCTTCCTACTGCCCAGAGATGCTTCCTACCGCCCAGAGATGGTTCCTACTGCCCAGAGATGCTTCCTACTGCCCAGAGATGGTTCCTACTGCCCTGAGATGGTTCCTACTGCCCACAGATGCTTCCTACTGCCCTGAGATGGTTCCTACTGCCCAGAGATGCTTCCTACTGCCCAGAGATGGTTCCTACCACCCTGAGATGGTTCCTAGTGCCCAGAGATGGTTCCTACTGCCCAGAGATGCTTCCTACTGCCCAGAGATGCTTCCTACTGCCCAGAGATGGTTCCTACCACCCTGAGATGGTTCCTAGTGCCCAGAGATGGTTCCTACTGCCCAGAGATGCTTCCTACTGCCCAGAGATGCTTCCTACTGCCCAGAGATGGTTCCTACCACCCTGAGATGGTTCCTAGTGCCCAGAGATGGTTCCTAGTGCCCAGAGATGCTTCCTACTGCCCAGAGATGCTTCCTACCGCCCAGAGATGGTTCCTACTGCCCAGAGATGGTTCCTACCACCCTGAGATGCTTCCTACTGCCCAGAGATGGTTCCTACTGCCCGGAGATGGTTCCTACTGCCCAGAGATGCTTCCTACTGCCCAGAGATGCTTCCTACTGCCCAGAGATGCTTCCTACTGCCCACAGATGGTTCCTAGTGCCCAGAGATGGTTCCTACTGCCCAGAGATGCTTCCTAGTGCCCAGAGATGCTTCCTACTGCCCAGAGATGGTTCCAACAGCCCAGAGATGGTTCCTACTGCCCAGAGATGCTTCCTAGTGCCCGGTGTGAAGCTCCCAGCCATGCTGGACCATGCCTGTACCAATACCCTGGGTGAGCCTCCTTGCTGGCTGCTCTGCTGCCATGAGCTGTAGGTAGAGGAAAGCCTCAGTGGGTTGCCAGCTGCTGCTCTCAGGCATGCCTCAAGGAGGGAAGCTGCTGAGAGGTGCCATGGAGGAAGGGCAGTTCTGAGGAATGCTGCCCTGTGGATGTGGAATGGTTCCTTAACTGGCAAGCTCCTGCCCTCAGCAGTGTGCCAGCCAAGCTGTGGGGCACTGGAAGTGTTGACAGCACAAAGCCAGGCTGAGTGCTTTTAAAGAAGGCAAACATCCCTGAGGGGAATGTTTAGGGTACCCCTTGGGGTTAGTTAGACATAATTGTGTCTGAAGAGAGACAAAAACCAATTCCTGAGCAGGGCAAGGGGCAGAGTTCTGCTGCTGTGTGAGGAGCTGCATGGAGTCTGCAGGGCTGCATCACAAGAAGGTTCCTTAGCAGCCTTGCAGCAGCACCAGGCGCTTGCCAGGAGCAGTTCTCTCTTTGGCATTCCTGCTTCCAGCCACTTTACCTCTTCTGGATTTGGGCCTCTTTCCCCTCCTTGCCCTACCTCTCCTCAGTCTCAGACTGCCACTTCTGAGCCATTTCAGTCAGAATTTCCCCTTCACCCCAGACAAGACTCAGGAACCAGGAGTTTGGTTATTCAGCCCTTGTGGGTGCAGAGGTGAGCAGTCCTCAGCTCCTCATGAGTGTGCTGGGCAGGACATGACCAAAGTGCAGCTCTCACAGCAGTGAGGCAGCTCTCCAGGAACCTGCCTCGTGCAAAACCATCTCCATGTCCAAGCTGAGACCAGGATCCAGCTGGAAAATCCTTTGGGCTGTGTGCCGCAGCTCCTCAGCCACCCACAGCCTGGTTAGTTAGGAGCCCAGGGGGTTGGGTGTTCTCATCAGGACAGATGATTAAACCAGGAATGCAGGGCAGGTCTGCACAGTGGCCAGCAAACAGCAGAGCTGCTCTCCAGCCAGTCCCAACAAGAGAGGCAAAGCCATGCCCTGAGCTGGTGAGATCTGCCCCCACTGACTGCACCACAGCTGCCTCAGTGCCTTCCTGACTGGCAACAACAGCTCAGAAGTGTGGCTTAGGTAAAGTGTCCTAGGGACATGGCCTGGACGCCAGCCAGGCAGGGTTGTCCCTTTGGGGAAGGAAGACCCTCCAGTGTGGTGTTAGCAAGACCCCTTTAAGGGGCAGCTCTCACTGCCCCAAGCCCAGCAGATGCTCTGCTCCCTGGTGGTCCTTTCCCACTTGAGGCAGTTCCTGACGTGGAGAGTCTGCTTGCCCTGCCTGCTCCAGAGCAAGGCTGCAGGCGCAGGCTGAGGAGCAGTGTGGAAGGCTGAGGAGCAGTGTGGAAGACTGAGGAGCAGTGTGGAAGACTGAGGAGCAGTGTGGAAGACTGAGGAGCAGTGTGGAAGGCTGTGGCCAGCCAAGCTCCTGGTTCTGCAGGAGGCACAGAATCAGAGTCACAGAACCATTCAGGTTGGAAATCACCAGGTTGGGATCACCAAGTGCAACCATTACTCCATTCTGTCACTAATGACCTGTGAGGAGAGACCAGCACCAAGCTCTGCACAACCTCCTTTCAGGTAGTAGTAGAGAGCAATGAGGTCTCCCCTCAGCCTCCTCTTCTCCACACCAACCATCCCCAGCTCCTTCAGTCACTCTCCATCCCATTTATTCTCCAGGCCCTTCCCCAGCTCCTTGCCCTGCTCTGCACTGCCTCCAGCACCTCCACATCTCTCTTGGATTGAGGTGCCCAGAACTGAACCCAGCACTCGAGGTGTGGCCTCCCCAGAGCTGAGTCCCAGGGGACAATCCCCTCCCTGCTCCTCTGGACCCAGCATTTCTAATCCCAGCCAGGATGCCTTTGGCTTTCTTGGCCCCCTGGGCACACTGCTGCCTCCTGTTCAGCTGCTTGTCCATTAGCACCCCCAGGTCCCCTTCTGCCAGCTGCTTTCCAGCCACACTGCCCCAGGCCTGGAGCCTTGCTTGGGGTTGTTGTGACCCAAGGGCAGGACCTGGCACTTGGCCTTGTTGAAGCCCCTCCTGTTCATGCTGGCCGTGGATCCAACCTAGCCGAGTCCCTCTGCAGAGCCTCCCTAGCCTGGTGCAGATCAACTCTGCACCTAAATGGTGTCATCTGTGAACTTCCTGCTGACACACTCTGTGTTCCTCAAGGTCACCAATGAAGATGTTAAACAGAAGTGCTCCCAACACTGAGCCCTGAGGAACACCACTGCTGCCAGAGTCAGCTTCTGTAAGGGCTTGGGAGACTCTGGATGGTGGATCCAGACAGGCAGCTGGTGGTTGTGCTGGGAAAAAGATGGGAATCAGACCTGGGGAGTAATCTGCACCTTGTGGGAAGTTTGTACACAGGCTCTGCCATGGAGGTGAGCAGGCACTGGGCAGCCAGCACTGCTTCTGAGCCTTGCAGAGCAGCAGCCCAGGAGGAGCAGTTAAAGAGCAGCTTTTGAGGACAGCCTGAGAGTCCAAATTACAGATCAAGAGACACAGCCAGCTGGACACTGCTGCCTCCTGGACATCTGCATCCTTGAGTGATGCCACTAAGGCTCAGCCACATTGCCCAAATGAGAGGCTCTTTGCCAAGCCTGTGCCCAGCACAACCTCCTGCTCTGCCACAGGACAGAAGCACTAAGCAGGGCTGAGGTGGTGAAGAGGAAGCTGGCTCAGCTCTCAGCCTTCCTGTGAAAACCTGTCCCAAAGGCCAAGCTTCAGTGGAACACTGCCCTGCCAGCTGAGCCATCTGCCTGCCCCCAGCTCCTTCCTGTGCCACATTCTTGCCTTGGCTCCAGCAGCTTCCTTCCAAGCAGCTTATCTTTAGCTCTGTGTCAACACCACCAGCAGCCTTGATCTTTAGTCAGTGCTAAAGACCCCACAGCCAGGATCCTTTCAGGTCTCTGTGAGTGAGTTAAACCTTTCCCAAACCACTGGCATGGGATCAAGTGGTCCAGGTGCTCCACAGCCTTGATGTTAGACTCCCTGAGCCTCCAGAACACCATGGGAGCTGCAGCCTGTGAGCAGGGCTGGTACCTGCTCTACAAGAGTCCTGACCCAGCCCAGAAGTCACTTGGGAGATGAGCTATGCCCAAGGGACATGGGCACCCTCTTGTCCTTGCTTGCTCAGCCACTGGAGTGGTGCAGCAGAGGTCTTGGTTGGCAACAGCAGCTCAGCATTTCACAGTCACAGAATGTTAGAGGCTGGAAGGGACCTCCAGAGATCACCCATCCAAAGCCCTGCCAGAGCAGGGGCACCCAGGGCAGGGCACACAGGAACACATCCAGGTGGGGCTTGAATACCTCCAGAGAAGGAGACTCCACATCCCCCATGGGCAGCTGCTCCAGGGCTCTGTCACCCTCACAGGGAAATAATTCTTCCCCCTGTTTCCATGGGACTTCCTATGCCTCAGCTTCCACCAGTGCCCCTTGTGCTGGCATTGGGCATCACCCAGCAGAGCCTGGCTCCAGCCTCTGGGCACTCCCCCTGCACATCTTTGTCACCAGCAATGAGGTCACCTCTCAGGCTCCTCCTCTCCAAGCTACAGAGCCCTCAGCTCCCACAGTCTCTCCTCATGAGGAAGATGTTCCACTGCCCTAATTATCTTTGTGGCTCTGTGCTGGACTCTCTCAAGCAGTTCAAGGTCCTTCTTGACCTGAGGGGCCCAGAACTGGACACAATATTCCAGATGTGGCCTCAGCAGGGCAGAGCAGAGGGGGAGGAGAACCTCTCTCAACCTCCTGACCACAGCCCTTCTAATCCACCCCAGGCTGCCCTTGGCCTCCTTGGCCACCAGAGCACTTTGCTGGCTCATGGTCAACCTCCCATCCACCAGGACCCCCAGGGCCTCTTCCCCTTCACTGCTCCCCAGCAGCTCAGTCCCCAACCTGTCCTGCTCCATGGGGTTGCTCTTTCCCAGGTGCCAGACTCTCCCCTTGCCCTTGTCGAATTTCATTCCCTTTCTCCCTGCCCAACTCTCACCCTAAGACTGGCTGAATAGGAGCTGTGGTGAGGGAGCTGTGGTGAAGGAGCTGTGATGAAGGAGCTGTGGTGAGGGAGCTGTGGGGAGGGAGCTGTGATGAAGGAGCTGTGGTGAGGGAGCTGTGATGAAGGAGCTGTGATGAAGGAGCTGTGGTGAGGGAGCTGTGGTGAGGGAGCTGTGATGAAGGAGCTGTGGTGAGGGAGCTGTGGTGAGGGAGCTGTGATGAAGGAGCTGTGGTGAGGGAGCTGTGGTGAGGGAGCTGTGATGAAGGAGCTGTGGTGAGGGAGCTGTGATGAAGGAGCTGTGGTGAGGGAGCTGTGGTGAGGGAGCTGTGGTGAAGGAGCTGTGGTGAGGGAGCTGTGGTGAGGGAGCTGTGATGAAGGAGCTGTGGTGAGGGAGCTGTGGTGAGGGAGCTGTGGTGAGGGAGCTGTGGTGAGGGAGCTGTGATGAAGGAGCTGTGGTGAGGGAGCTGTGGTGATGGAGCTGTGGTGAGGGAGCTGTGGTGAGGGAGCTGTGGTGAGGGAGCTGTGGTGAGGGAGGTGCAGTGCAGGGACTCCTCATTCAAGCAGCTCTGAACACTTCATTTCCCATGTGGGCAGATCTCTGATTCACAGAAGCACAGCAGTGTCCTGGAGCCTGCACAGAGCCCCAGGGCTGTCCCCAGCCTTTCTCAGCCTGCCCAGCACCTTTTGGGCCACATCCATAGTGCTGAGAGGGCAGCAGGTGCCTGGGGGAGGCAGGAAGGGCAGCAGTGAGCAGCTGCCACCTGCCAGGGGCTGCCCCTGAGCCACTCTGCCTTGGGACAGTGACTGCAGGGTCAGCAGCACAGCTCTGCTGGCAAGGCTGGAAGACAGCAGCTGACCTTTAGGTGACAGTTTGCAGAGTGCCAGCTGGGGTGACACTGTGAGGAGGGCTGGGGGTGCCAGCAGTGGGTAGGGTGTGACACAAAGCAGGAAAACAGCAGAACTCCCCAGGTCAGGGGGGAAGAAGAAGAAGAAAAAAGAAAAAAAATTCCTGAGGTTTCTCCTGCTGTTAGACCTCTGCTGCACAGAGCCTCTGCTGGGAGCAGGAGCTGCTCAGCAGGTACCTGCACTGCCCAGGAAGGCAAATTGCCTTTTCACTCCTCTCAGCTTCTTTAGGGCTGCCCTGCTTAGATCTGACTGTGTGCAGACTTTCCAGAACATTTGCAGGTGCCCTGGAACGTTTGAGGTGCCAACTTGTGAGCAGAGCAGAGAGCTCAGCCTGCATAATGAGAGGAAATCTACTGAGCAGCTCAAGTCATTAAGATGTTTGCACTTGATGAGGGCCAGAGAGAGAGAGGAGCACAGGGAGGGGCTGTGAAGCATGGCTGCCCCCACCCCTGATCCCCAGCACCCCCACAGCAGTGAGCTGGCCTCAAGTCTTCTCCCACTGCATCAATCTGAGTGTTTCCTGCCCCAGATCTTCAAAAGCTGCAGGCCACAAGTGAAAGATTCCACACACAGTGATAAAGAACAGTCAGTTCCCCAGGATCCACAGCTCCATCACTCCAGAAGCAGAGCTGAGGCAGTAGGGACCTCACTGCTGAGAAACAACAGCCTGAAATCAGCAGCTGGGGTTAGAAGCCTCTCCCTGTCCATGTCCAGCCCTGTAGCTTTCAACCAGATCTAACAGGTTTAAGGAAACTGGGAAAGGGGAGATTGAGGCTGGAGATGAGGAAGAGATTCCTTAGAGTGAGGCTGGGGAGACTCTGGAACAGGTTGCCCAGGGAGGCTGTGGCTGTCCCCTCCCTGGAGGTGTTCAGGGCCAGGCTGGATGAGGCCTTGAGCAAGCTGGGCTGGTGGGAGGGGTCCCTGCCCATGGCAGGGGGTTGGCACTGGATGAGTCTTGGTGTCCCTTCCAACTCAACCCATTCTGGGATTCTTCCCGGGAGCAGCTCCCCAGCAAAGGCAGAGGCCCATGGCAGGAGGGCTAAGTGCTGAGCACTGCTCTCTGGGGCTGAGGCATGCAACACAGGAGCCCTGGGCACCTGCTCACCACACAGCCTGGGGGAGGGAAGCTGAGACAGTGAGGAACAGCTCAGGGCAGCAGATGCAGAGCAGAGCTCTGCCTTTGGCAGTCAGCCTCAGGGCCCAATGCAGAAGGGATCAGGGCTGCAAATAGAAAAAGCTGTTTCACACCAATGGCTTCAGGGAGGAGCCCAGCAGACAGACAGACAGACAGACAGCTTCAGGCAGTGTGTGACTAGGGCCCTTGGCCCTCCTGAGATCTCATCTCCATTGTGGGGGATCCTGTGATGCCATCAGGGCTTCTGCCCATTTGCTCCAGGACACCTGAACTCCTGTGCCTCCTACTGTTTTGCTTCCTCACCCTAGGCTCAGGTCCTGGAGCACAAGGCCAGGGGCATTGCTTGGGCTCAGGTGGAGATAAGCTCTGTGGCTACTGCTCAGCCCAAGCTGTCAGAGCACCATGTGAGCACCCACATGGGATGGTTACATCGGAACAAATCCAGATGAACTCTTTGCTACTGCTCCCCAGCTGGCTGTGGCAGCTCAGCAACTCCAAGTGAGCACTGGGCAGGAGAGCAAAGGACCTGTGCCCCTCCAGAGCCCTTGGGCTCACTGTCTGCTGACTCCCTGTGTGTCCTCTCGGCAACTCAAGAGCTCCTCATGAGAAACCAAAGACCTGAGAGCAGTGCACACTGCACAGAATTCTCCCCAAGCATCACATCCCTTTGCAGGAGGCACAGCAGCACTGGGGCTCAGAACTGCACAACCCCTGGGGCAGCAAAGCAACCCCAGAGCAAAGCAGATCAGTCACAGGCAAATGATGAAGCCCCTGTGGCTAAGGAGGCTGATGGCAGCCTGGGGGGCAGCAAGAGCAGTGTGGCCAGCAGGTCAAGGGAGGTTCTCCTCCCCCTCTGCTCTGCCCTGGTGAGGCCACATCTGGAGAATTGTGTCCAGTTCTGGGCTCCACAGTTCAGGAAGGTCATGGAGCTGCAGGCAGGGGACAGCAAAAGGCTCCAAAGATGCTGAGGGGCCTGGAACATCTCTGTGAGGAGGAAAGGCTGAGAGAATTGGGGCTGTAGTCTGGAGAGGAGCAGCCTGAGGGGGATCTGAGCAATGCTGAGCAATACTTGAAGAGTGGGGGTCAGGAGGATGGGACCAGGCTTTGTTCAGTGGTGCCCAGGGACAGCACAAGGGGCACTGGGCACAGACTGAACATCAGAAGTTCATCTGAACATGAGGAGGAATCTCTTTATGTTGAGGATATTGGAGCACTGGAATGGGCTGCCCAGAGTGGGGCTGGGAGGAGTCATTCAAAACCTACCTGAATGTGCTGCTGTGTGCCCTGCCCTGGTGAGCCTCCTCTGGCAGCTGCCAGTGCTTTCTGACTGAGCCTCCTCTGGTGCAGCACAGGCCACAGAGTGCCTCTCCTCTGACAAGAAGTTTTCAGGCAGGCAGTTGCTGTGTCAGGAGCAGTTCCATGGGTCCCCACGTGTCCCCCAGGCCACCATTCCTGAAGACAGGCACAGGCATCACTGTGTGCACACAGCCTTTGGCCAAGAGCCCTTTGAATGGAGGGCAGAGGAGTCCCCTGGCTTTGGTAGTCTTTGAAGGCTGTGGGTGAGAACAGCTGGAGGCTCCACTCACGGAACCACAGGAACATTCAGGTTGGAAAAGAGCCTCAGGATCACCAACTCCAACCATCACCCCTACTCTGCAAGGGTCACCCCTAAACCACAGCCCCAAGCACCACATCCTAACCACCTCTAAGCACCTCCAGGGTTGGTGACTCCACCACCTCCCTATGTCCAGCCCAAGCCTACCCAGTCATAGATTGAGGCCATTCCCTCTTGTTCTGTCACTAATGACCTGTGAGGAGAGACCAGCACAAACTCTCCACAACCTCTTTCCAGGTAGCTGCAGAGAGCAAGGAGGTCTCCCCTCAGCCTCCTCTTCTCCATTGCCAGAGGAGCCAAGTGGGGTAAGCAACCCTGCGAGCTGGTGAGTGGCAGCCTCACTCTGCCAGGCCAGGACAGCTGTGGGCACAGAGGGCTTGCCTGAGTGCACTCATCTGCCAGCCATCAGAGCCAGCAGGGCTGCCCACAAGAGGCAGTTTCCCACTGGCACAGTGTGAGAGCTGAAATCCCCCAGTGACAATGCCCAGGCCAGTTCAGACTGGCAGCAGATGCAGGCTGCATTGACAAGCAAGTCTACAGCCTCTGCTGGACTGCACTGGCTCTGTACAACAGACACTAGTCACAGCACTCACAAACAGGTACAATCAACAGAAAAAGCACAACCAAGCTCCTTTGCTTCCCCCAAGGGTCCTCTACCCCCCCTCCCAGACCCCCTGGCAGAAGACAGAGAGTCAAGAAGCAGAGAGGCTGTTGGACTTAGCTTTTCAAGGTCAGTGTGGTGTCTTCAGCCAGAAGAGAAGCAGCCAGACAGAAGTCCAAGAAGCAAGCTGAGAACCCAGACCCTGACTGCTCCAACTTTCTTTTGAGTAGAGATCCTTAACCTTTTCTCTCTCCCCGATGGAAGTGTTTAGAACAATCGTTATTTTCCTTTCTTACACCCAATAGTGACTTATCTACATTCTTTAGCTTTCTCTGCTTGGACTTTGAGAAGAAAAATTTAAAAGACAGTTTTTAAACCATCACACCTATGCTCCTGACATGAGGCACCACGGACCTGACACAGGAGGAGGAGGAGGAGGAAGCAAGCACAGAGGAGCACAGGTCCTCCCTGCTGCCAACACCAAGTGTCTTAGTTTAGAGCCAGACAGATTTGCCCTTCCAAAAGGGCTTAAAGGAAAACCTTCCACACTGGATTGGATAGGGTTGGGAAGTGTGAATGGAAAGGCTGTTCACAGCTACATCCAACAGTACAGAGCAGGTAAAAGACACAAAATCCACAGCCCAGCTGGGCAAAGGTTCTCCAAGAAACCTCTTTATGCCAAAGCTCCACACAACCCTCCCTTCAAACCAGGCCAATCACCCCAGGGCTCCCTGCCAAGCTTCCTACCCTCCATACCAACACCATTGTGACACAGCACAAACTCAGCCTGGCAGCTCCAGGCCCCAGTTGGCAGCATTGCCAAGGCTGAACCAGGCCTCACTCCCCTGCAAAGAGATAACAGCCTGCAGATCCTCCCAGCAGCAGAGGGGGAGGGAAAACAGGGAGCAAACTGCAGACAGTTGTACACAGACATAGGCATTAGGGGAATTAAATAGCAAAAGAAATTAAATAGCAATTTTCTGCCCACCCCAGGACACTCAGGACCTCCTAGAGGACCTCAACTTCATGGTTTTTAAAGGCACCCAACTTCAAACTATAACACTTGGGTCCTGGCAGGAGCTGTAGAGAGCCTTTCCATAAGCTGTAGATACCCAGAGTGACAACTCCATGCACCATGGACAAGGAACCACATTTCCTGAGCACAGCCAGGGGGAGAAAAGCCTGCGAGAGGAAAAAATGTAGAAGGACACATGGAGCAGGCTGCCCAGAGAGGTTCTGGAGTCTCCTTCCCTGTGTGCCCTGCCCTGGGGTTGGACTGGATGATCTCTGGAGGTCCCTTCCAGCCCCTACCACTCTGTGGTTCTCTGCCATGGCTGCTGCAGCTTTGGTGAAGATCTTTTCTCCAGGACCCCACCCCCAAGCTAGATCTCATCTCGCTCCAGCAGAGCTCCATGGCTCTGCATAGCAAAGCAAGCAGCAGAGACCAGGCAGCAGCTCCTGGCCATGCAGTGCTTAGCACTCAGCAGGGAGCCTTAGGAAGTGTGCTGCAACTGAGGGACTTCTGGCAGCTGTAAGGCAGGAGGGCCAGTGGCTGCCACACACAAGCTAGAGAGAGAAGCTGCAGGCCTGAGCTGAGTTGAAGGGGGAGGGTTAAAAACAAGAAAACCTCTTGGGGCTAATCTAGAGGCCAGCAGCAAGGAGAGGAAGGGCTCGGTCCCAGGTGAGAATGCAATCAGCAGAAAGGGAGCACTGAGGACACTGAAGAAGCACAAGAGCTGCAGAAGAGGCCTGAGTGTGTAGGACTTCACCTCCAGACAGAGGTGTGAGGAACAAGAACCATTCCTAGCAGTAGGGCAGGAGCCTGAGCAGGACTGAGAGCAGCCTCTGAGGCAGATCCAAACCACCAGCACTGACCTGTGCCAAAGGCCAAAGCACAGAACTGCCTGCAGCGGAGCCAAGGGGGAGCGGACTGCAGTGCAGCCCCCAGTGCCAGACACAGAGGGCAGCAGTGCAGCCTCCTCCAGCTGCAGTGCAGTCTCCTCTAATGGCAGTGCAGCCTCCTCCAGCTGCAGTGCAGTCTCCTCCAACACCAGTGCAGCCTCCTCCAACGGCAGTGTAGCTTCCTCCAACACCAGTGACCAGTGCAGCCTCCTCCAGATGCAGTGCAGCCTCCTCCAACAGCAGTGCAGCTTCCTCCAATGGCAGTGTAGCTTCCTCCAACAGCAGTGCAGCCTCCTCCAACTGCAGTGCAGCTTCCTCCAACAGCAGTGCAGCCTTGTCCAATGGCAGTGCAGTCTCCTCCAACTGCACTGCAACCTCCTCCTACAGCAGTGCAGCCTCCTCTTACAGCACTGCAGCCTCCTCCAACTGCAGTGCAGCCTCCTCCTACTGCAGTGCAGCCTCCTCCAACACCAGTGCAGCCTCATCCAATGGCAGTGCAGTTACCTCCAACTTCACTGCAACCTCCTCCTACAGCAGTGCAGCCTCCTCCTACTGCAGTGCAGCCTCCTCCAGCTGCAGTGCAGTCTCCTCTAATGGCAGTGCAGCCTCCTCCAACTGCAGTGCAGCCTCCCCCAACAGCAGTGCAGCCTCCCCCAACGGCAGTGCAGCCTCCTCCAAGAGGGACGGAGGCTGCCCTGGGCGAAGACAGAGGAGACAGAGCAGAGAGTTGTTTGTTGGTACTTAGCCGGAGCAAAGCACAGCCAAGGTGGGCAGAGCCTGGAGAAGCAGAATTTGGCAGCTCCCAGAGAGAGGAAGCCAAGAGCGTAGAAATTGTTTACAAGTCTAAGTTTAATGTCCATGAGCTGTCCAAAGAATTCTTTAGAGCCTATCACTATTTTCCTTTTCGCACCCAGTGGTGATTTCATAGAATCCTAGAATCAGTCAGGGTTGGAAGGGACCACAAGGCTCAGACAGTTCCAACCCCCCTGCCATGGGCAGGGACACCTCACACCAGATCAGGCTGGCCAGAGCCTCATCCAGCCTGGCCTTAAACACCTCCAGGGATGGAGCCTCAACCACCTCCCTGGACAACCCATTCCAGGCTCTCACCACTCTCATGGGCAAGAACTTCTTCCTCATGTCCAGTCTGAATTTCCTCACTTTCAGCTTTGTTCCTTTCCCCCCAGTCCTACAAAGTCCCTCCCCAGCTTTCTTGTAGCCCCCTTCAGATCCTGGAAGGCCACAAGAAGGTCTCCTCAGAGCCTTCTCCTCTCCAGACTGCACAACCCCAACTCTCAGCCTGTCCTCACAGCAGAGGTTCTCCAGCCCTCTGCTCATCCTCCTGGCCCTATTTACATTCTGCTACATTTCTGTTCAAGATCTGTGGAAATTTTTCAAGGCACAGCCTGCAACTAGCACAGTGTCTGTTGGAGCTCCACAAGTGGAGAACCTCTTCTGCCCTTCCAAGTCTGGCTGCTGGGCAGCCTCTCTCCTCTTGGGACTGCTTCATGTTTTAACCAGTCAGCAGCAAGGGTTAGTGGCAGACAAGTCTGGGGACTGTCCCTGTCACAGCTGCATCACCTCCAGCTGAAAACCAAACTTCTGTTTCCTGATTTTGTCTTCTTTCTGTGTCTTCACAAAGGTGGTGGTGAGACTGTGTGAAAGTCTCAGAGCTTTGGGGCTCTCACCGCAGTAGGAAAGCACATTCCTGGTCCTGGGAAGCAGGAATTCTTCCTAGAAACACAAAATGACTCAGCTGTGTCCTCCATGGGCTTTTGTTCCCTGTGCTTGGGGATTCCCACGGGGAAGCTGCTCCTGGTATCGAGTTTCACAGCCCTCAGGCATTCACTGAGCTGTGAGCAGTGTTCTGCTCTCCTTCAGAGAAAGGACTTTCAGAGAAAGGGCTTCTGATCCTCTCACCCTGGTTTCACCTCCCTGCAACCCACATGGACAGAGCTGGGACCATGCCTGCTGCAGCTTCCCTGGGAAGAGGAGCAGCATGAAGGCCATCAGGGAAGTTCAGGGAAGGTTGCTTTTTTTTGGGTGAAATGGCACCACCAGGGCCAGGGAAGAGCCAGCTGAGCCCTGGGTGGGACAGAACAAATGGAGACACTGAGAAATGGGTGGAGGGAGAAGTGGAGCTCCCCCTCCCCTGACACCAAACCACCCTGGTGGAGGTAGCAGCCACATCAAGACCATGGCAAAGGCTTCAGGTCCTGCTCTGGACGTCCTCTGTGCCCTGTCAGCTGCCCAGATGGCTCTTCTGTAGGAGCAGCATGGAGCCAGCACACACAGAAGAGATGCCACAGTCCTTTGATGGAGGTCTTGGTGTCCCTAGGGCACTTGCTTGCTGCTCACATCACCTGTGGGCTGGGCAAGAACATGAGCCAGAGCTGGCAGAGAAAGGGCTCTGAGCCCTGGGAATGGATCCCCACAAAACAGAGTCACAGGTGACAGAGATGAGTCTGTGGGGAATGCAATTGTGTCCCCAGAGGGGATGAGGCACCCACAGCTTCCAGGCGGACTGTCTGAGGGGTATCTGTCTGCAGACATCCTCAGCAGCTCTGTCCCTTCCTCAGCAGCTCTGCCCATTCCTCAGCAGCTCTGCCCCTTCCTCAGCAGCTCTGCCCCTTCCTCAGCAGCTCTGTCCCTTCCCCAGCAGCTCTGCCCCTTCCTCAGCAGCTCTGCCCCTTCCTCAGCAGCTCTGTCCCTTCCTCAGCAGCTCTGCTCCTTCCTCAGCAGCTCTGTCCCTTCCCCAGCAGCTCTGACCCCACAGCAGGGCCTGGGAGGGAGCCTCTCTGAGGCAGGCCCTGCTCCACTGCAAGCTTGGCTCCACTTCCACTGTGGCACCATGGAAGAATGCTGCAGCTCACCCAGAACTAGCTGCAAGCATCCCCTGTGTGAGCAGAGCTGCCAGCAGCTCCTGCCCTGGGTGATCCTGCTCTGGCAGGGGGGTTTGACTTGATGATCTCTGGAGGTCCCTTCCAACCTCTCACATTCTGCTTCCTTTGGTGTGCAGTTACTCCATGCACTGCTGAAGCACCACCTGCACCAAACAGCCAGGACCTGACCCTTGGGAAGCTGCAGGAAGTCACCAGGAGAGGAAAATGGATCTGCCTGGGTGTAAGCTCACACAGAACCATGGAGTTGTTTAGCCTGGAAGAGCCTCTAAGGTCATCAACTCCAACCATCACCCCAGCACCACCCTGGCCACTAAACCATGTCCCCAGCTGCCATGGCCACAGGCTTCTGGAGGTCTGCTTCAAGCCTGGAGCATTCATGGGGTCACTGTCACCCAAGAGCAGGACCCAGCTCTTGGCCTTGGTGAACCTCATCCCATTGATCTCAGCTCATCAGCACAGCCTGGCCAGGCCTCTCTGCAGAGCATCCTACCCTCCAGCACTGCCTCCCAGCTTGGTGTCCTCTGCAAACTGACCAAGGCTGCCTCAGGTCCCCAGGGAAGTAGTTGAGACACCATCCCTGGAGACAGAAAGCAGTTCTGAGGAGAAGGACTTGGGGGTGCTGGTGGAGGAGAAGCTGGCCAGGAGCAGGCAGTGTGAGCTTGCAGCACAGAAGGCCCAGGGCAGCCTGGGCTGCATCCAAAGCAGCATTGCCAGCAGAGCCAGAGAGGAGATTCTGCCACTTGGCTCTGCTGAGACCTCACCTGCAGTGCTGTGTGCAGCTCTGGAGCCCTCAGCACAGGAAGGACCTGGAGCTGATGGAGCAGGTCCAGAGGAGGCCACAAGAATGATCAGGAGGTTGGAGCAGCTCTGCTATGGGGAGAGCCTGAGGGAGCTGGGGGTGTTCAGCCTGGAGAAGAGAAGGCTGCAGGGAGACCTTAGAGCAGCCTGTCAGGACCTGAAGGGCTACAAGAAGGCTGCAGAGAGACTGTTCCCAAAGGCCTGCAGGGACAGGATGAGAGGCAATGGTTTGAAATGAGAGCAGAGCAGATTGAGATTGGATGTGAGGAACAAGTTCTGCAGCAGGAGGCTGCTGGAACACTGCAACAGGTTGCCCATGGAGGTGGTTGAGGAACCATCCCTGGAGATATTCAAGGTGAGGCTGGGCAGGGCTCTGGGCAACCTGATCTGGTGGAGGATGTCCCTGCTGAGTGCAGGGGGTTGGGCTGGAGGAGCTTTGGAGGTCCCTTGCAGCCCAGACCATTCTGTGGGGCTCTGATTCAATCTCCTCATCCAGGTCATTGATGAAGATGTGGTCCCAGCACTGCCCAGGAATTAGCTCCCACCAGAGTCAGACAAAAAAAACTTCCTTCTCCTGTTTCTTAGAGCAAAGGCAGCCACTTGGAATTCCCACTGGATGCAAAAATGGAATTATTTTGGTGCTTGAAATAACAAAAGAAAAACAAAAACAACAACAAAGGTTTAAATTTAAATATTGATTCTGCACTTTGGAACAACAAAACCTCACAGCTGACCCCAGAGGCTTTGCAAAGACCTTTCCCATCTTGTCCCAACTTCCCTCTAAATTTCAGAGCTCTTCGGATTTTTAAGGAGCAGCAGGAGACAGCAGAGGAGCAAGAGGAAGGGAGGCTTCTGCACTCATGAGGAAAGAGTTTTCAGATTTAGATTTCCCCAGGAAGCTGGTAATGGACACCCAGTCTGGTTGGGAAGCTGGGAATGGACACCCAGCCTGGTGGGGAAGCTGGGAATGCACAGCCAGCCTGGTTGGGAAGCTGGGAATGGACACCCAGCCTGGTGGGGAAGCTGGGAATGGACACCCAGCCTGGTTGGGAAGCTGGAAATGGACACCCAGCCTGGTGGGAAAGAGTTCACATCAGTGCACAGCTCTGCCTGGACTTGGGCTGTGTCCTCCTGAGGCACAGCAGCTCTGCAGCCTGTGCAGGGTCAGAGAACCACAGGAACGTTCAGGTTGGAAAAGACCTCTGGGCTCACCAGGTCCAACCATCACCCCTACTCTCCAAGGGTCACCCCTAAACCACAGCCCCAAGCACCACATCCAAACCACCTCTAAACACCTCCAGGCTTGGGGACTCCACCACCTCCCTGTGCAGCCATCCCAGTCCCTGACCACTCTTGTTGGGAACAAATGTTTCCTCCTGTCCAGTCTAAGCCTCCCCTGGTGCAGCTTGAGGCCATTCCCTCTTGTTCTCTCTCTGATGACCTGTGAGGAGAGACCAGCACCAACCTCTCCACAACCTCCTTCCAGGCAGCTGCAGAGAGCAGGGAGGTCTCCCCTCAGCCTCCTCTGTTTCACACCAACCATCCCCAGCTCCTTCAGTCTCTCCTCACCACATTTATTCTCCAGGCCCTTCCCCAGCTCCTTGCCCTGCTCTGCCCTGGCTCCAGCACCTCCACAGCTCTCTGGTATTGAGGTGCCCAGATCTGAACCCAGCACTCAAGGTGTGGCCTCACCAGCACCGAGTCCAAGGGCATCTGGGCAGTGCCAGGCATGCCAGCAGCTGGGGGAAAGCAAAGTGCTGCCCTCAGTGTGCTGTAGGTGAGGCAAAGCTCTGTGAAATGCTTCAGACAGGGAGGGGAAGCCAGAGCCCCCCACAGGGCTGTAAACGATGGCACCAAGCAGCACCTGGTGAGGGCAGAGCTCTCTCTGGAAGCTCTGTGATGAGGTCCTGGAGGAAGAAGAAAAGTCTCCAGGTGGTCCCAGCCTTAGAGGGGCAGGATAGACCCCAGTGGTGGTGTCCACCACAGACATCCTGAGCAGGGGAATGGGAGTGAGCCCCATGGGGACAGGGAAGGGAGATGTGAGCCTTGGAGAAAAGAGATCATCTGCAACCAGACACAAAGCTTGGCTGGCCCACTCCAGCTGGGTACCTTTGACTGTCCCTCTGGCCAAGAAAACTGAGGAAAAAACAGCTGGAATGATGCAAAGGTTACCTGTGAAGAGCTGGCTTCCAGGGGACAGAGGCCCAGAGGGACAGTGAGGACTCTGTCATAGAACCACAGAATGGGTTGGGTTGGAAGCGATCTCAAAGCTCATCCAGTTCCATCCCCTGCCATGGGCAGGGACACCTCCCACCAGCCCAGCTTGCTCAAGGCCTCATCCAGCCTGGCCCTGAACACCTCCAGGGAGGGCACAGCCACAGCCTCCCCGTGCAGCCTGTTCCAGCCTCTCCCCACCCTCACTCTAAGGAATTTCTTCCTCCTCTCCAGTCTCAATCTCCCCTCTCCCAGCTCAAAGCCATTGTCCTCATCCTGTCACTCCCAGCCGTTGTCCCAAGTCCCTCCCCAGCTCTCCTGGAGCCCCTTCAGGTACTGGAAGGCTGCTCTGAGGTCTCCCTGGAGCCTTCTCTTCTCCAGGCTGCACAGCCCCAACTCTCCCAGCCTGTCCCCATGGGGGAGGCTCTCCACCCTCTCACCATCTTCCTGGCCTCCTCTGGACCTGCTCCAGCAGTTTGCTGTCCTCCTTGTGTTGTGTCCTTTCAGATTTGCACAGCTTGCCTGGCTGAGCTCCTGAGCAATCTGCCTGCTCTGTGCTGTGTTCCACACCCCATGGCCTGGCTCTTCTGAGCACAGGAGAATGAAGTCCTTGCACAGAGCAGTGCCAAGCCAGGCCAGATGAACCAAGCTGCTGCTGCTGCACCTCTGGAAATAGCTCAGTGCAGGAGATAGAGAGGAGCTGAGCTCCTCCAGCCCCTGCCTTCTCTTCCTACTTCAGGGCTTTCTGTAAAGTCTGCAGAAACCTGAGTCAGGAAGGGGCTTGAGGGGCTTGTGCAGGACACAGCTCTGCCCCACAGGCATCCTGCCAAGGCTGGAGCTGCTTTTGTGGTGGCTTCAGCCATGGTTAATGAGCACAGTGCCATGGAGCTGACGTGTGTGCAGTGTCCTTCCTGCAAGGCCTGAGCCAGACTGCAGCTGAGCTCCTCCTGGGTCTCTCAGGCAGGGTCCCTACACCTCAGCTATTTTTACAACAACTCTTTTCTAACCATCTGTGTTGAGCACCTACCTGCTGCCTTCCTCTGCCTGCTAACCCATGCCCCACACAGCCCACAGGCATCAGCTGCAGGGGGTGGAAGTCCCTCTTTTGCCTGACATCTGTGAGCATGCCCAACAGCTTTACCAGGGAAGTGTTGCTCTTTGTCCAACAGAATTACCTCCTGCTCAGAAAAGGTCACTTCTTTGGCAGCAAGGCCAAGGCAGGACATTCTCCATCACCCACCCTGTGCCCTGCTGCATCCAGTGAAGCTACTGCAAAACATGGAACCCTTCCACTCAGCCCTGGCACCAAGGCAGAAGAAAGGAGGTTCCTTCCCTATTCCAAAACAAAGCAAGCAAAAAGTCTGCCCCCAGCTGCCCCCACCAGTGGCCCCAGGCCAGGCAGGAGGGGGTCAGGAGGCACTTTGCTCCCAGGAGGCAGCACTGTGCCAAGCTCAGCTCCAAGCAGCTCTCATTCGGGCAGGTTTGGGTGGTTGGACTTAGTGAATACAACTCAAACTCTTCTCCACAGCCAAACTTCTGCATGGCCAGGGGAAACTCTGTGAGCTTCTGTGATGGTTTAAGGCTGACTTTTCAATTTTTCTTCACATAGTTCAAGCAGAGAAAATGAAAGAATATAAATAAATCACTACTGGGTGTAAGAAAGCAAAATCATGATTGTTGTAAACACTTCCACTGGAGAGAGAGAAGTGGTTAAGGATCTCAAAACAAGGCTGGGGAGTTGGGCAGTCTCAGCTTGCTTGCTGGGCTTCTGTCTGCTGCTGCTTCTTTCCTGGCTGAAGACACCACACTGACCTTGATGAGCTAAGTCAAACAGCCTCTCTGCTTCTTGACTCTCTGCCTTCTGCCAAGGGGGCCTGGAGGGATTCCTTCTGGCTGGGGGGGAGGCCCCTTGGGGCAGGCCCCTTGGGGGAAGCAGAGGGAGCTTGGTTGTGCTTTTCTGGTGGTTGTAGGTATTTGTGAATTGTGTCTATTTGTACAGAGTCAGTGCATTGCATCAGAGATTGTAGACTTGCTTGTCAACACAGCTTGCATTGGCTTCCAGACTGAGCTGGCCTGGGCATTGTCAGTGGGGGGTGGGGATTTCAGCTCTCACACTGCTGCAGCTTCACAAGGCAGCAAATCCCTGGGCAGCCCTGGCCCTCCTCACCCACCCACCCAGGGCACTGCAAGGGGGGAAGGCTCCCTTGGGCACCCATGGTGCTTATCACCCAGCACAGCAGCTCTGCTGCCACACTGCCAGGCTGGAGAGGAGTTCCCTCTCTGGCCCCTCTGCTGCTCTGCTCCACACTCCATGCATACCAGCCCAGACTCAAGGGGCAGCCCTGGCACTGCTGAGCTTTCTCGGGGGTACCCTGGTGCTGCAGAGCAGTTGGCTCTGTGGCTGGTATCAGTTAGTGTGTGCAGAGGCTAAAAATAGAGACCCTCCACTCTCACAATGACTCAGAGGTGCAGAAGGGAAACCCACAGGCTCCCTGTCTGGCTGTGCCCTGAGCTGATGGAGAAGTTTTCATCTGCAGCTTTGTTTTGACACAAAACGGCCTCTTGACAAACAAACTCACCCAGGGGGAAAGCACCCAAACCAAACCCCAGCTCCCACCACCAGAGCTGCTGGCAGCACCTCTCCTTTTGCCTAAGCCTGGGAGAGGCCTTGGCCAGGCAAGGATGGCACTTTGTGTTCTCTTAGCTTCAGTTGCCAAGTATGCACCTGCTGAGCTCTGCCTCGGGGGCCTGGCAGGGCAATGGAAGGGGCAATGGAAGTGAAAGGGGAGCAAGGCCCTGCAGAGTTCCTGGGAAGCACAGGACACTTTCCAGACAGCTCTAAATCCAGCTCAGGAAGAGAACACATCCCCCAGCTGGCTTTGTTAACCCCCACTGGGAGATGATCCTTTAGTCCCTTAACCTCCTCTGCTTGCCCTCAGCAGCAGGGCAGCTGTCAGTGCTGCTCAGGGTTTGGCCATGCCATGGGTGAGGGTGGGCTGAGGGCTGAGGGTCTTGGTGGAGAAGCAGAAGGGAGCAGGGCTGCAGAGGGGAGATGCATTGCTGCATCTGAAAGCAGATCCCTTCTCCTGGCCCTCTGCCTGTCTCTGCCTTGGAGATTTTCAAAGCAGCTGGAGGTGTCCAGGAGCATCCTGCCCCAGCTTTGACTTTAGGAGGTAGGACCAGAGACCTCCAGGGATCCCTCCGAGCCTTAACTTTTCCAGCTGTCTTGTGCAGCCCTCTCAGGCTCATGGAATTGGGCAGGCACAACCTGAACCCTTGAAAGTGGTGAGCAGAGTGGGGGCCATGGCAGAGAGGCACCAACCCAACCTGCCCCCCAGACCTCCTCTGCTTCCTCTCAGGCTCCAGCTTTTGTCCTTCTCCACTGGGAGGTGAGCAGCAGCAGCAGCAGCATTGGATGCTCTGTGCAGGAGTCAGGCTCCAGGACAAAGGCTCCTTGTTCAGCAGGGTGAGCCCCATGTCCATGCTGCCAGCCCCAGCTCTGCAGAGGGCCTGGGCACCAAGCCAGGCTCTCCATTTCCCTGCAGAGTGCCCAGAGACAGGCCAGAGCAGGGCAGCTCTGTGGTGCTGCCCAACAGGGGCTGTGGCTCTGCAAGTGCTTCCTCATTGTGTGCTCAGGGCTGTGGAGCACAACCAGCCATGGGGGCTGGGATGCTGAAACGTCAGAAAGGAAGGCTCAGGCTGGGAGAAAACAAAGCTGCTGCTGGGGCTGGTTCATCCTGAGAGCAACCAAGCACACTGGCCAGGCTGGAGCCATGGGCAGAGCTCAGCTGTGTGAGGTCCAACAAGGCCAAGGGCTGAGTCCTGCTCTTGGGTCACAACCACCTGAAAAAGGCTCCAGGCTGGAGGCAGAGTGGTAGGAAAGTGCCCAGCAGAAAAGGGTTTAGGGGTGCTGAAGGTGAGGCAGTGGTGCCCAGGTGGCCAAGAATGTCACCAGCAGCCTGGCCTGGATCAGCAGTGCCAGCAGGAGCAGGGCAGGGATGGTGCCACCGTGCTGGGCACTGGTGAGGCTGCACCTTGAGTCCTGGGTTCAGTTTTGGGTCCCTGACACCCAGAAGGACATTGAGAGGCTGGAGGAGGCCCAGAGAAGAGCAACAAAGCTGGAAGGGTCTGGAGAAGAGGGCTGGGGAGGAGCAGCTGAGGGAGCTGGGGGTGTTCAGCCTGGAGAAGAGGAGGCTGAGGGAGACCTCATTGCTCTCTACAGCTCCTGAGAGGAGGCTGCAGTCAGGTGGGGGTTGGGCTCTGCTCCCTTGTCTCAAGGTGATAGAAGGAGAGGAAATGGCCTGAAAATGTGCCAGGGGAGGGTTAGGTTGGAGATCCTGAAACTGTGCCAGGGGAGGGTTAGGTTGGAGAGGAGGAAAATGTCTTTGCTGCAAGAGTGGTCAGGGATTGGCACAGGCTGCCCAGGGAGGTGGTGGAGTCCCCATCCCTGGAGGTGTTCCAGAACCCTGTGGCCATGGCACTTGGGGACAGGGTTAGGTGGCCAGGGTGGGGTTGGGTTGATGCTGGACTGGATGAGCTCAGAGGGATTTTCCACCCAAACCATTCTGTGGTTCTGTGCACTGGTGTCAGAGCTGTGTCATGGGTGTCTCATCCTGCACTTCCCACACCCTGAGAGCATCCTTGCTGCCTTCTCTGCACTCTCTGTAGCTCCAGGCCCAAGCTCCATCACAGGCAGCTCCATCACAGGCAGCCCAGCAGCTGGACAGGAGCAGACCCCCTGCCAAGAGGCCTTCAGCCTCTGCATTCCTTCCCTGTGCTGTCTGAGGCCTGAGCCAAGGGCTGAGCCCTGAGGGTGGCCACAGCAGGAGCCTGGCACCCTCCCTGGTTCTGTGGAGAGGCAGCCCAGAGGCTGCACCAGGACTGGTCTGACCCTGGAGGACCCCAGCACAGCCCTGGCCTCCCTCTTTGGGGCTGCCCTGGTGTGAGACAGAGGGGGACCCGGGGTGGGATCAGGTTCCCCAGGTGTGTGGCTGCGCCTTGGCCACCTGGCATGCAGGGTGAGGGCAGGCAGCGAAGTGCCAGCAGCTGGCATCGGCTGGCATCGGCTGGCAGCCACACCAGCAACTGCCACAGACAGCTGGGGTGGGAAAGAGCCCAGGAAGCCACCTCCCCCTTCCCTGCCAGGATCAGCCCTACCTAAGCTAATGAACCATCTGCCTGCTGACCTGCACCCTGACCCTAGCAGGGCAGAGCTGCCTGGCAGCAGGGCTGCAGGTGGAGACAGCTCCATCCATGCTGAGCAGGAAGAGCTGAGATCCTCCACCCTCTGTGCCCCCCACAGGCTGTTCCCTGCACATTTTATTCCTTGCTCATGTCCTAGGGCAGACCATGAAGGCAGCATCTCATCCCTTGTCACCACAGGTGTGTGTGGCAGCCCCCACTGCTCCCCTGGCCTTGCCTGGGCTTTGTGGTGCCCTGCTGCACTCCATCTGGAGCTTCAGCAAGTCCATTAGGAAGGAGCTGGCCTGTCCTGAGCTCACCTGAGAGCCAGGAGCATCTCCAGATGGGGCTTCTGCTGCATCTCCCTGCCTCTGACTACTGACAGCATGGTCAGAATGAGCTCCTCTGCTCTTCAGTTCCCTTACCTTTTGATCACAACTAACTCAAAGGAGTTTCTGGGCACCTGCCCAGGAATGTGCTCTTCCTAGCCTCAGAGTAGCGCTTCTGAGTCCTGCAGCCCCCAGCAGAGCTCTGCTGGGTGAGAGCTGCTGCTCTGCCCTTTGGTAGCACTCAGAAGCCTTCATTCTGCCACTACTGCTTATCAGTTCCCAGTGGTGATTCCCAGCAGTGCAGGGGCTGAAAGCTCAGAGAAGTGCAGTCTCTGCTTATTTGTGTAATGAGAGCTGACCCACATTTCCTGACTGCAGATCCAAGGATGCTGCTGGAGGGCAATGTCAAGGTAAGAAGTCCCTCTCTCCCCTTGCTGAGGCCAGCGTGGCTCTGCTGCCACAGGATCAGGTTTACAGAACTGAGGCTGGAAGAGACCTTTATGCTCCTCCAGTCCAAGCACTCACCCAGAGCTCACATCCCACCACTGCTGCTGAGCCACTGCCACTAAGCCACAGCCCTCAGCACCACATCCATGCATCCCTTAAACCCCTCTAGGGATGGGGACTCATCACCTACCTGAGCAGCCTGAGCCAGTGCCTGAGAATACCTCTCCCTTTCTCTGCTGGCTGAGGGCAGGCCCAGAGCCTCTCTGCATCAGTGATGTCCTTTAGAAGGGTTTAGGTCAGCCTCTCACCTTTCCACCATGGCAGGAGGCTCCTGCTGAGCTTCTCCTCCCCCAGCACCCCCAAGGCCTTTCTTTCAGGGCTGCTCTCCAGCCAGTCCCTGCCCAGCCTCTAGCAGTGCCTGGCGCTGCCCTGACCCAGCTGCAGGACCTTGCCCTTGGTCTTGTTGAACCTCCTGAGCTTGGCTTGGGCTCAGCTCTGCACCATGCCCAGGTCCCTCTGGATGGATCCTTCCCTCCAGCTGTCAGCAGCACCTCACAGCTTGGTGCTGAGGGAGCCTCAGTGCCACAGTCCATGGCACCAACAGAGATATGAAACAGGACTGGTGCCAGTCCTGATCCCTGAGGGACTCCACTTGGCACTGGCCTGCACTTAGCCATGGACCCCTTGGCAGCCACCCTCTGGGTGCAGCCTTCAAGGCAGTTCCTTCCCCACCCAGTGCTCCATCATCCATCAATCCAGACTGCACCAGCTTGGAGCCCAGGCTGTGGTGTGGGACAGTGCCAAAGGCTCTGCTCAGGGCCAGGTCAGTGATGCCAGTTGTTCTCTCCTTGTCTGTTGATGTTGTGACCTTGTCTCAGAAGGCCACCAGGCTTCCAGGCAGGATCTGCCCCTGGTGCAGCTGTGCTGATGGTACCCAACCACCTCTTTGTTGTTATTCTGCCTCAGCAGTGCCTCCAGGAGGATCTGCTCCATGATCTTGCCAGGCACAGAGGAGAGGTTCCTGGCCTAGAGTTCCCTGGGTCACCTTTCTTTCCCTTGTTGGACATGGAGGTTCTGTTTCCCCTTTTCCAGCCTGTGGGGACTTCCCTGGACTGCCAGGACTTTGGGAACACAATAGGGAGCAGTTTGGTGACCTCATCCAGCAGCTCCCTCAGTACACTTTGTGCCAGGGTCTGATGGTGCTGCTGATGTTAGCTCATGGCCTGGGCTTGGTGATCTCAGAGGTCTGTTCCAGCCTCAATGGTTCTGGGATTCTGGGATCTCAACTGCCTGCCTGGCAGGTTGAGTTGGGACATCCACAGTCTGGGCTTACTGCAGACACACTCAGCTCTGAAGAGCTGCTCCAGTGGTCTGCCAGGGTGGGTGCCCTGAATCTCCCAGCTCAGATCTTCCTCCTGCTGGTGTGTGGTCATACCACAGCCAAGAACCTCTTGGGTAGGTTTAGCTGCCCTTGCAATGGCCAGCAAGGAGGCTTCAGGCTGCTCACCTGTGGGAGTCATCCACAAGAGTGTGCTGAGCACTGACCTGGGGTCTCCTTGTCTGCATTCCTGCCTCAAGCAGCACTTTGGGGTACCTCAAGCAGCACTTTGGGGCACCTCAAACAGCACTTTGGGGCACCTCAAACAGCACTTTGGGGCACCTCAAGCAGCACTCTGGGGCACCTCAAGCAGCACTCTGGGGCACCTCAAGCTCCTCTCCCTGCCTGTCAAACCCAAGCACAGCTCAGTGTTTGCAGGTTCCCAGCACCAGCCCTCAGGCCAGGCCCTGGATGCACATTTCCAGCAAAGGAAGAGCCAAGGGAGGCTTTCAGTGACTTCATTCCCTCAGGTCTTCATTTGCCTCCTTCCTGAGCTGCCTCCGGGGAGATGCAAGAGGAGAACAATGAGAAGCACTCACAGAAGGTGTTCTGGGATAACTTGAGGAGCCAGAGATATTTTTATCACTGCAATCCAGGGGCTTTGGGGCTGTATTTTAGTTCTGTGCTGCCAGGCACAGAGCCTCTCCTTCAGCCCAAGCATGGGTAAATTAGAACTCATCTGGGATTCCAAGATTCCCTGAAAACCTTGCAGCAAAAGTCTGGAGGGGAAAAAAAGAGGGGGGGTGGGGGTGAGGGGGGAATACTATATTCTTTATCCAGAAGAAGAAAACATAATTTGGCTCCCAGTGAGTGTTAGGTGACCTGAGTCCTTCTGGTGGCTCTTCTCCACAAGTGCCTCCAGCTGCCCCACACATGCCAGGAGGGATGAGGAGCTCTGAAGTCCCTTCTGTGGGTGGCTTCCCTGCTACCCCCCTGGCCTTACAGTGTTGGGAAAAGATTCCTTTGGGAAGCTTTGAGGGCTGCTCATCCAGCACCAAAGCAGCAGTGCTCTGCCTCTGTTCTGCTCCAGTGCCACAACCAGAGAGGAAATTTGATTGCATCAGCACAGAGCAGCTGAGATGGTGCAGCCTGTGGCCACACCAGCAGGGCTGAACTGGCCAAGCAACAGCAGTGTGTGGCAGTGGTCACATTCTGGCAGAGCCTTAGCAGCTCTGCCAGCCCCAGGACCTGCAGGTCCATTCACAGACACTCTTACCATTAGTAACTGTGCTGGTGGCAGAGGCTCAGCCTCCAGGATGTTGATTCAGACACAGAGACACTCAGCCACTTCCTGTTGGGATGCACTGACATGATTTGCATCATTTAAAGAGTGCTGGTGGTTAAGGCAAACAAAGGCTCATTGTCAGGGCAGGCTGTCAGCAGGTTCTGTACACCAGCACAATAGGAAAGGAACAGAACAAATTGTCCCCAGCTCCCAGCAGCAGCACACACAGCATGTGTGGAGCCACTCAGGAGCCACTCACCACTGCTGCACACTGGCACTGGCATTGCCACAGGGCACTAAGGCACTCTGCCAGCCCAAGGTGACCTAAAACCATAGAATGATAGAATGGGTTGGAAGGGACCTCAGTACCCTTCCAGTTCCAACCCCTGCCATGGGCAGGGACACCTCCCACCAGCCCAGCTTGCTCAAGGCCTCATCCAGCCTAGCCTTGACCACCTCCAGGGAGGGGACAGCCACAGCCTCCCTGTGCAACCTGTTCCAGTGTCTCCCCACCCTCACTCTAAGGAGCCTTGTGCCTTAGCTGCAGATGGATTTACCTCCCCTGTCTTCTCAGCTGAGATGCAGTTAGCCATGTGGAGCAGGAGCTTTGAAAGTGGTTTGGTAACTTCATGCTTTTCATGGCCACATCTGGGCACCTGAAAATGAAGCCAACCACATTCTCATAGGATCACAGAATGGTTTGGATTGGAAGGGACCTCCAAAGGCCATCCAGCCCAAGCCCCTCTCCACTGCCCAGAGCCCTGTCCAGCCTCAACTTGAATATCTCCAGGGGTGGTTCCTCAGCCACCTCCCTGGGCAACCTGTTGCAGTGTTCCAGCAGCCTCCTGCTGCAGAACTTGTTCCTCACATCCAATCTCAATCTGCTCTGCTCTCATTTCAAACCATTGCCCCAGCTCCTGTCCCTGCAGGCTTTTGGGAACAGTCCCTCTGCAGCCTTCTTGTAGCTCCCTTCAGCTACTGGAAGGCTGCTCTAAGATCTCCCTGCAGCCTTCTCTTCTCCAGGCTGCACAGCCCCAACTCCCTCAGCCTGTCCCCATAGCAGAGCTTCTCCAGCCCTCTGATCATTTTTGTGGCCTCCTCTGGACCCTCTCCAGCAGCTCCAGGTCTCTCTTGTGTTGGGGTCCCACATCTGGCCCCAGCCCTGCAGGTGAGGTCTCCCCAGAGCAGAGCAGAGGGGCAGGATCCTCTCTCTCCAGCTCTGGCCAAGCTGCTTTGGATGCAGCCCAGGCTGCCCTTGGCCTTCTGTGCTGCCAGTGCCCATTGCTGGCTCCTGACCAGCTTCTCACCCCCAGCACCCCCAAGTCCTTCTCCTCAGGGCTGCTCTCAATCATCCCCAGCCTGCACTGATAATGAGGATTGCCCTGACTCAGCTGCAGGACCTTGCACTTGCTCTTGTTGAACTTCATGAGGTTCACCTGGGCCACCTCTGCAGCCTGCCCAGGTCCCTTGGAGAACTCTTTGCCAGAGTGCATTTCCCAAGCCCAAATTAGGTGAAGGCACTGCTGAGCCAAGGAGCAAAAGGCAAATTACCACCAATGAGTGGCAAGTGGGTCCTGAGTCATCCTCAGCCGGTGGCAGGGGCTCTGCAGTCAGGGTTTGGGTCATACCTGCATTGCTGTTGGATGTGCTGGGAGATCACCTGGCACCCACAGCCACCTCTGTGCTGAGTCAGCAACAAACAGGAGTAAAGAAAAATAGCTCAAATCTTCACTTTTCCCTGCTTTTAGTTCCCGAGTGTCTTTCACTGCAGAGCTGTGGTAGTTTTAGGCTGTGCCTGGGAAATTTTCCACAAATCTTGAAGAGAAAGTAGTAGATTGTAAATAAATCACCTCTGGGTGTGAAAAGGAACCTAGTGCTGAGCTCTGAACAGCCCCATGGGGCAGACAGCTAACAAAGCTGCTTTGTACAAACTAACTCCTTCTCTTTCGGCTTCCTTTGCTCCAGCAGATACTGGTTCTGGCTCCTGCTGCCCTTGGATGCATTCTGCTTGTGGCTGAGGAACTAACAGCAGCTCTCTGCCCTTTCTCTCCTTCACCAGTGTACAGGGGGGAGGGAAGGAGCAGGGAGGGAAGCTGTCAGGAGCCCTCTGGTTTGTCCAGAGGGGTTCTTGTGTGGTGTATAAACTGTAGATATGTGTAAGTGTTGTGTATTTTGCACACACCCTTTGCATTCCGTTTCTAGATTGTAGTTCTGCTGCTAACAGAGCTTCCTTTGCTTCCACTCAGCTGGTCTGGCAATTCTCTCTTGGGGGAATTTTCAACCCACCACAAGAGCAAACCTGCAAAGTCCCAGTCTGGGGCTTCTGAGGATGAAGCTGGAATGTGATTGCTGCAGTGTGTTGAAGCCTCAGCTCCAGAGCCCCAGCTCATGGCTTCAGAGAGTTCCTCACTTTTGAAAGCAGTTTCTGATTTTATCATCTGATGGTAACTTGCCAGGTAGGCAGTGACCCACAAAACAACCTCTGCTCTGACAAGACCAAGATCTCCCTCCCACCATCTGCATGAAGTTTAATGAGGCCAAGGGCAGGGTCCTGCACCTGGGAACACACAACCCAGGAATGCAGCTCAGGTTGGGAGCCTCCTTGCTTGAGAGCAGCGCTGTGGAGAGGGGCCTGGGGGGCTTGGTGGGCAAAAGGCTCCAGGTGTGTGAGCAGTGAGCTGCAGGGGCACAGGAAGCCAGCAGGATGCTGGGCTGCATCCAGCAGGGTGTCACAGCCAGGGATAAAGATGTCCTTGTCCCACTCTGCTCAGCACTGGGCAGGCTGCACCTTGAGCTCTCTGCACAGCTTTGGTCCCTGCTGTACAAGAAGGATGGGGACAGGCTGGAGGGGACCCAGAGAAGGGCCACAGGAGTGATCAGAGGCCTGAAGGAAGGCTGAGAGTTGGGCTTGGTCAGTCTTGAGAAGCCTCAGGGGAGAGGTCCTGACCATGGACAAGCACATACAGGGCAGCTGCCATGAGGGGGGAGACTCCCTTTGAACAGAGTCCCATGGCAAAGACAAGGGGGGATGGGCACAAGCTGCTGCTGGGGAGATTCAGACTGGATGCCAGAAGAATTTTTTTCACCATTGGAAGTATTAAACATTGGAATAAACTCCTCAGGGAGGTGCTGGATTCTCCTACATCAGACAGCTTCAAGGCCCAGCTTGAGAGGGTGCTGGGCCAGCTCATTTCAGCTCTATTCTTACCCTGGAAGGTTGGACTGGATGACCCTGGAGGCCCCTTCCAGCCTGGTATTCCATGAGCCCAGTGCTCAGAGCCAGCCTGGAGAGCTGGAGCAGGGTGCACAGTGCCTGTGCTCCCCCATGCCCAGCAGCTGGCAGCAAGCAGAGCTGCTCTCTGGGGCCCTAAGCAAGTCAGACACAGAGCACAGGTGGTGGCAGAAGGGAACCAGGGACTCCTGCTCACAGAGGGGGCTCCTGCTCAGGGAGGGGAGCACTGCCTGCTCCTCTCACCAGGCCCACACAGGACCCCAGCACTCAGGACCCCTGACAGGACACAATGTCCAGGCTCAGCTTCCCAGACCCACTCTGAGCTGCACCCCCTGGGTGCTGCCAGCAGGTTTCCCTCTGCACTCATCCTTCCCTTCTGAAGAAAGAGATTTGGTGCTTTCAGCTTCATCTTCTTTCCCTTCTCCCAGCTGGGTCTGAGAGCACAGCAGCTGATCACAGTGCTGTGCAAAGCTCCATCCCTCAGCACAGAGTGCAAAACAAGGATAAAATTAGTGCCACAAGGCAGGTGCAGAGCTGAGGCTGCTCCTGCTTGCTGCCCAGGCTGCTTTCTGGGGCAGAGTCCAGACCACAGCCCCAGCAGCAGCACTCCTCCTGCACACCACCTGCAGCAGCAGCAGCCTTGGACACTTCTCCCCTTTTTCCATCACTTCTTTTCATTCATTTTCCTTCTCTCTCTGGCCCATGTTGGCATTTGATACAAACGCACAACAGACTTTTTCTTCCCCACCTTATCTCCCTGCTCTTGCAGACCTCCTGAGTTCTCTGTTGAGGTCACTCCTTCAAGACTTGAACACCTTCCTGCTGCTTCCAGCATGCCCACAGTATTTAGCAGCCCTCAAGAAGCTCTCAGCTTCTTGCATTGCTCTCAGCTCATATAATCATAGAATCAGTCAGGGTTGGAAGGGACCACAAGGCTCAGCCAGTTCCAACCCCCCTGCCATGGGCAGGGACACCTCACACTACAGCAGGCTGGCCAGAGCCTCATCCAGCCTGGCCTTAAACACCTCCAGGGATGGGACCTCAACCACCTCCCTGGACAACCCATTCCAGGCTCTCACCACTCTCATGGGGAAGAACTTCTTCCTCACGTCCAGTCTGAATCTCCCCACTTCCAGCTTTATTCCATTCCCCCTAGTCCTATCACTACCTGATAGCCTAAAAAGTCCCTCCCCAGCTTTCTTGTAGCCCCCTTCAGATCCTGGAAGGCCACAAGAAGGTCTCCTTGGAGCCTTCTCTTCTCCAGACTGAACAGCCCCAACTCTTTCAGTCTCTCCTCACAGGAGAGGTGCTCCAGCCCTCTGCTCATCCTGGTGGCCCTTCTCTGGACACCTTCCAGCATGTCCATAGCCCTCTTGTAGTAGGGGCTCCAGAACTGGGCACAGTACTCCAGGTGGGGTCTCACCAGAGCTGAGCAGAGGGGGACAATCACCTCCCCTTGACCTGCTGGCCACACTTCTCTTGCTGCAGCCCAGGATCTGGTTGGCTTTCTGGGCTGCAAGTGCACATTGACAGCTCCTGTTGAGCTTCTCCTCCACCAGCACCCCCAAGTCCCTCTCCTCAGGGCTGCTTTCTAGCCAGTCCCTGCCCAGCCTATATTTGTGCTTGGGATTGCCTCGACCCAGATGCAGGACCTTGCACTTGGTCTTGTTGAACCTCATGAGGTTGGCTTGTGCCCAGCTCTCCAGCCTGTCCACGTCCCTCTGGATGGATCCCTTCCCTCCAGCCTGTCCAGGTCCCTCTGGATGGATCCCTTCCTTCCAGCCTGTCTGCTGCACCACACAGCTTGGTGTCATCAGCAAATCTGCTGAGGGTGCACTCAATGCCTCTGTCCATGGCACCAACAAAGATGTTGAACAAGCCTGGTCCCAGGACTGAGCCCTGAGGGACTCCACCTGTCCCTGGCCTCCCCTGGGACATGGAGCCATTGACAGCCACTCTTTGGGTGTGGCCATCAAGCCAGTTCTGTATCCATCTCATGGTCCACCCATCAAACCCATGTGTCACCAGCGTGGAGCCCAGGATGTGGTGTGGGACAGTGTCAAAGGCTTTGCTCAGGTCCAGGTCAATGCCATCAGTTGCTCTCCCCTCATCTATTAATGTTGTCACCTGGTCATAGAAGGCCACCAGGTCACACAGCACTGTGCTCACAGGGACCAAGAGACATGAGGAGACAGAAGGAAACCCAGACCCCCATGGGGCTGTACTGAGTGGCTGAGGAGTCCCCAAGGCTTGGCTGCAAGAAGCAGTGGAGCTGGGCAGGCTGCAGAGCACAGCCAGGTGAGCTGGCCCCAGGCCTGCCTGGTTAATCCCAGCTCACATCCTTTATCCTCTCTGTTTATAACCTCCCTGCTGGCCACCTGCAGCCACCCTCACACACCAAGGGGCAGAAGGGCAGGGCAGGCCTGCAGGGAGCACCTTAATGGCAGCTCAGCTGCTGCCCCTGGTCTGGCACGGCTGGGAGGGGTGGGTGTGGGGCTGGCAGCCTCACGTGGCAGGGCACACACAGAAGGACCTCAGCCCCTCTGCTCCTCTGGCACCAGGCTGCTCTGAGCAGAGCTGTGTGGCCTTGCATGCAACCATGGACAAGCGGGATGCAGAGCAGGCTGGAGGTGAAACCAGAGATGCAGAGCACAAGGGAATGGGGGCTGGGTCCCTCCAAAGGGGTAAGAAATGAGTCTGTGAACAAGCTGGAGGTGACAGCTATGGACAGAAAGAGAGGAGGTGAAGACATGGCAGTGACCTGCCCATCATGGCACTGCTGGGCAGGACTGGGCAGACTGGCATGACTGAGGAGGGTGGTGGAGCTGCTACAGGGATGTGCCCCCAGGCTGGTGTGGAGCAGGGCACACAGCAGGCTGTGAGTCTTCCTCCCATCTGAAGGCAGTGTCTGATGCAGAGCAGTTTGCATCCCTCCCATCTGCCCTAAACCCTGCAGGGGGTCAACAAGAGGAAGTGCAAGGTCCTGCAGCTGGGTCAGGGAAATCCTCATTGTCAGTGCAGGCTGGGGATGATTGAGAGCAGCCCTGAGGAGAAGGACTTGGGGGTGTTGAGGGTGAGAACCTGGGCAGGAGCCAGCAATGGGCACTGGCAGCACAGAAGGCCAAGGGCAGCCTGGGCTGCATCCAAAGCAGTGTGGCCAGAGCTGGAGAGAGAGGATCCTGCCCCTCTGCTCTGCTCTGGGGAGACCTCACCTGCAGGGCTGGGGCTAGATATGGGACCCCAGCACAAGAGAGACCTGGAGCTGCTGGAGAGGGTCCAGAGGAGGCCACAAAAATGATCAGAGGGCTGGAGAAGCTCTGCCATGGGGACAGGCTGGGAGAATTGGGGCTGTGAAGCCTGGAGAAGAGAAGACTCCAGGGAGACCTTAGAGCAGCCTTCCAGTACCTGAAAGGCTACAAGAAGGCTGCAGAGAGACTGTTCCCAAAGGCCTGCAAGGACAAGACAAGGGACAATGGCTTCAAGCTGGAGAAGAGCAGATTGAGATTGGATGCGAGGAACAAGTTCTGCAGCAGGAGGCTGCTGGAACACTGCAACAGTTTGCCCAGGGAGGTGGTTGAGGAACCATCCTTGCAAACACTCAAGGTCAAACTTGATGGGACCCTGAGCAACCTGATCTAGTTGGAGATGTTTCTGATGAGTGCAGGGGGTTGGACAACCTTCAAGCTCCTTTCCAACCTGATGCATGCTGTGATGCTGCTGCTTCCCAGAGGCATCACTTACACACTGCCACTGCAGGGACTTGGCACTGTGGAGCTGCTGAGCCTGCTGAGAACCAGCTGGAGAGAAGCGTCCCCTCACAGGGTGCTCTCTGTTGGAGGAAGAGGAGGAATCCCAGCTCTGTGTGCTGCCAGGGTGGGACTTTAGGAAATTCCTTTTCATCCTCTCAGCTCTGTTATCCATCTAAGTATTGACCCTCCTGCCCTGATCTGTACCCACCCAGTTGGCCTCACCCAGTTTCTGCTCACTCCGCTGATGAAGCTGAGTCAGTGCTCTCCAGGCACACTTGGATTGGGTTAGAAACAGCCCCTTGGGGTCACTCCTGGCTGTGCCAGGGCAGGGAAGCACAGAGCAGCTCCAGGTTGCACAGCCCAGGAGCACGCTGGCCTCTGGAGCTCCTCCCTCCCTGCACACCTCCAGTGGCTGCAGATCCAGGACAGGCACCACGGTGGGACCCAGGAGCCCTTGTCACAGCCCTGCCACAGATGACAGTGACAGCAGGGCCTGAGCCACCAAATCCTGGGGGTTGGCACCAGAACTGATGCAGGCTTTGTGCCACTGATTGAAATGAAGGAAGCAGAAGGAGGGCTGAGTGTGCTCCTTCTGACAGCCACACTCAGCAGGGGGAATCACTCAAAACAATAAAACCCACCAAAAGTAAAAACAAACAAAAAACCCCAAACCACAAAAACCCAACAGTAACAACAACAACAAAACAACCAACCAAACAAACAAAAAAAAACCCTAACCAAACAAAAAACAACCTCAAACCCAAAACAAAGCAAACAAAACCCCAACAACAACAATAACAACAAACCAACCAAAACTTGGCCATTCATACTCCCTGGAAGCCAAACCATTGGTGGTCTCTTGATGAGAACCCCTTCCTGGGTTGCCTTTCTGGTGTGAGCAAACTTCTCTCAAGCAATAATTAAATTCCTGGCTAGCAAGTTCAAAGGAAAAGAAGCAATTCAACTGAGCAAAACAAATCAAAACCCCAGCTCCCTCAGCCTGTCCCCATGACAGAGGTTCTGCAGCCCTCTGATCATTTTTGTGGTCTCCTCTGCACCCTCTCCATTAGGCTCAAGTTCTTCCTGTGCTGGGGTCCCTTATCTGGGGACACCCTGCAGGTGAGGTCTCCCCAGAGCAGAGCAGAGGGGCAGGATCTTCTCTCTCCAGCTCTGGCCACACTGCTTTGGATGCAGCCCAGGCTGCCCTTGGCCTTCTGTGCTGCCAGTGCCCATTGCTGGCTCCTGGCCAGCTTCTCACCCCCAGCGCCCCCAAGTCCTTCCCCTCAGAGATGCTCTCAATCTCCTCCTCTCCCAGTCTGTACTGACAGTGAGGATTGTTCCACCCCAGGTTCAGGACCCTGCACTTGTTCTTGTTGAACCTCATGAGGTTCTCCTGGGCACCACCTCTCCAGCCTGCCTAGGCCCTCTGGATACCATCCTGTCCCTCTGGCACACTGACAGCACCACCCAGCTTGGTGCCATCTGCACACTGCTGATGGTGCCTGGATCCCTCTGCCTGTGGCAGTGACAAAAATATTAAACAGTACAGGTCCCAGCATGGACCCCTGAGGGACACCACTGTCACTGCTCTCCATCTGGATTTATAAGTCTTGGTTACCAACCTTCCAGTACCTGAAGGGCTACAAGAAGGCTGCAGAGGGACTGTTCCCAAGGGCCTACAGGGACAGGAGCAGGGGTAATGGTTTGAAATGAGAGCAGAGCAGATTGAGATTGGATGTGAGGAACGAGTTCTGTACCAGGAGGCTGCTGGAACACTGCAACAGGTTGCCCAGGGAGGTGGTTGAGGAATTCCCTGGAGATATTCAAGGTGAGGCTGGAACAGGGCTCTAGTGGAGGATGTCCCTGCTGAGTGCAGGGGGTTGGACTGGAGGAGCTTTGGAGATCCCTTCCAACCCAAACCATTCTGTGATTCTCTGATCCTATGAAGATACTAAACCCCAAAGTCTTGCAGTATCTCTAAAGCATTTTCATCTTTCATTCCCTTTTCTCCTAGCTGCAGCATTGTGACACTTGCAGAAGCCTCCTGTCCGCTCAAACCCAAGAAGAGAGGAACCAGCAGGTTTGCAGGTGATCAGTGAAGGCTCTGCTCCTTGCAGTGATGTGGAGAATAAAGCTTGTGAGGAGCAGCTGAAGGAGCTGGGGCTGCTCGGTCGGAAGAAGAGGAGAATGAAGGGAGACCTCATGGCTCTCTACAGCTACCTGAAGGGAGGCTGAGGAGAAGTGGGTGCTGGTCTCTTCTCACAGGTAATTAGTGATAGAAGAAGAGGGAATGGCCTCAAGCTGCATCAGGACAGATTTAGGCTGGAAATTACGAAAAATTTGTTCCCATCAAGAGTGTTCAGGCACTGGGATGGCTGCACTGGGAGGGGTGGAGTCACCAAGCCTGAAGGTGTCCACAGGTGGTTTGGATGATATGCCTGGGGATACTCCCTTGTGGAGTAGGGATAGTGGTGGACTTGGTGATCCCAGAAGCCTTTCCCAAGCTGAATGCTTCTGTGGTCCTGTGATTTAAGGTGCACTCATTCCAGATGAGGCCCTCACAGGTGCTTTCCACCCTCAAGAATATTTCACTTTTGTTCTTCCTGCTATTTTCTATCCTGATGGGATGCAGTTGGGCTTTGTGCTAAGGTAAACTGGAACACAATGCTGGTTAGCTTGTGCTCAGGGGCACTCAGAGCTTCTGGTGCCAGAGGCTTATTTCAGGGTGATTTGTGCAGTTTGGCACAGGAGTTCCAGAAATGTGTCAGTGGGAGCCAAAGGTGGGAAGAGCTTCATGTCCCCACTGCTGCCCTGTGCATCTGCTGGGGGATAAAGTGATGTGGATTCAAGAGCTGGGATGTGGCATTCTGGGACTCTGTGGAAATGCCTTTGTGGTCTTGACCTCCCTCGTGCCCAGGTTTGAGCAGGGCTAGGCTGTGCCCTCACCCTGCCTTTAAGGCACTGCCTCTGCTCCCTCCCTCCCTAGCATCTTGGGAAGCAGGAAAGTCACAGCTGACCTGTGAGCAAGTGCTGTGTGAGGGTGAAGCAAGAGGTGCTGATGGCATCTGTCTGGGAGCCAGCAGCAGGTCAGGCAAGAATTTCCCCGGGAGATGCCTCCTGCCCTGAGCAGAGAGCGGTGTCGCAACACCTCCTATGAGCTCAGGAGACACAGCAAAGACGTGGAGAGGATGGAGGCACTTCTGCTGGGCCTGTTGCATAATCCAGATAAGCAGATAAGCCTGGAATATTTGCACAGCACCCTGTCCCCTCCTTGGCCTTGTTGCTGGTCTCGTTTTGCAGGGCTTAATTCAGGGGATCTGATGGATTGAGGACACCTTTCAGGTCATCTGTTCCTTGGGAGGTGGCTGTGACCCAGCTCTAGTGCTCTGCTACTGGCAGCATTAAAGGGCCAGGGACACCTTGCTGGTGGTTGTGCTTTAAGCTCTGTAAAGGTATCCCAAAGACATTTTGGAAATGGCACTGTGGCACCCAGGGAAGGGCTTGGGCATGGAAAGACTGTGGCAGTGCAAAACCACTGTGAGAAGCCACAGTGACCTGCCAGAGGGGAAATCCCTCTGCACAAGCACAGACACACAGCCTGGGCACATTCCCAGCCAACTGTTTGCCTGACCCAAAGGGTGCACAGTATGGGGACTCAGGTGTCAGGGGAAATGACAGGACAGATGGATGCATTGAGTGAGCACAGACATGGTCCAGAGTCTGCTGGGAATTGTCCTGATCCAGTAACTCCTCTCTCCAGGATTTAGCAGGCAGCCCAAGGGGAGGGCATGGCAGTATCTGCCCAGCAAAGAGGTGACATCAGCTTCTACATTCCTTTGGGCTGTCGGTGTAGGGAGGCTCCAGGGATGTGCCTCAAGCACAAAGGCACAGAACAGAGCAATCAGTGCTGTGCCCTGGGCTCTGGCAGAGTCCTTCTGGAGCCCACAAGCAGGGAATGACCTTGTAGTGAAGCTTCCCTCCAGTCCCATACCTCACACCAAAAGGGACCTGGGTGGTCAGAGCAGGAGGCTTGGGATTCAGCAGGATGCTCCTCACAGCTGTCCCAGCCCCAGACGTTGTGCACAAGGCTGGGGGGTAGAGGGGAGTAGATGTGGGAAGTTTATGCTCCAAGGACTCCAGCCTGGCTCCAGCCTACACCAGATGGATCTTCACTTGCCAGGGAATGCAAAGCTCTTCCCTGTTTCTGTGTTTGGAGCTGGGATGCCTTGCCCTCGGGTGCAGATCCCTTCAGGGATATGCAACATTTCAAGGTTGCTGAAGGGATGGACCAGAGCCTGAGGAAGGACCCCTCTGCTCCTCACACACACAGGTACCCTGTGCCTGTGGGTCCCCAGAGCCCCTCAGTCCCAGCCCCATTCATGCCCTGGGGAAGCTCCCAGGGCTTGCTGTGCCCCAAGTCCTCTGCTCAGCACACTGTGCTCTAGCAATGGAACTTTTCTCTCTCCTGAGTTGCTTTGCCTTGCCCACAGCCCTTTGGCAACATCCATTCAGAAATCTCTCCCAGGCTGCCCACGGCCACTGTGTGAAACTTGCATGGAGAACCTGCACCACTTATGGGAATGAGCAGGAGAGGCAGAGCCAGCAGGGCTGCAGCTGACAGCTGCTCCCCAGGTGAGTCACTGCTGCACCATTTACAGCACTGAGGAGGGAGGGCAGGCCCAGAGGAAGTGTTTTCCATGCCAGGGATGGTGACTGCCCATAAGGGCCACCACTCCTGATGCTTCCTTCTGCATCTTCATCATGAGGCATCCCTTCTACCTGCCCTGTTCCCACCTTGACCTCACCCAGCCCAGGCACAGCCAGTCCTGGAGAGATGTTCTGTCCTCTTCACCCAGCCTGGGGCTGCACCTGCAAGAACCTGCAGAGATGGAAAATGAAGCCATGGCAGCCTGACCCCATTTCTTTGGACAAGGCAAGAAAGCAGAAGAGAGCTGCCTCTGGGTGCAGGTAGCTTCCCCATCTGCCCCAAAATCTCTTCCTGGGGCAGTTCCAAGGAGCAAGCAAGGAGTGGCCAGGGAAGAAGGGAAGGATTTGACATAAGTGATGGTAAAAGAATTTCCACTGATGGCTTGTCCTTTGTGGCAGGGACTGCAGTGCCATTACAAGACTGCAAGAGCCATGCTTAGGAGTTTTTTAAATGCTAATTCTGGATTTGCAGTCCTGAGCTGGCCAGAGAGCCAGGCTGGAATAACAAAGGACCATTTGTTTTCCTGAAGGGGAAACCAGAGGCTTGTTTGGCTTCTTTCAGCATCAGAAAGGCAGATCTGAAATGTCTTTCACTGAGTTTTTGGATGGAAAAGAGAAGGTGGGTTTGTAGCATCAGATGCAGCAGAAAAACACAATCGCCTTGCTTGAGTTGTGTCAAAATGGTTCAACACCTCACTCAGTCTTGTTTGCTTCACTCAATGGCTAAATAAACAGCAGAGAGATGAGTTTGGTCCCTGAGGTTTTGGTGCTGCTCAGTGAGGGTCAGACAAAGCTCATTTTTCTGCATGTAGGACCTCTAACAAGTCCTACAGGAAAACCAAGAAATGTCAGATGTGAGCTTCCTGGCAGGTCAGATGTGCAAAACAAGGAGGCCACACTAGGCAGGCTTTTTAAGGAAACAGAAAAAGGGTACAGCCTGTTTATTTTTCCTCAGCAGATAGATCCTTTCTGAGGTCATTGCACTACTGTAAACTGCCTCTCACTTTGGCTGATAACAGAGTTCAGTGCTGGTGCTCTGCAGCATGAGCCTCATGTGGGTCTGAGTCTATCCAGAGAAGGAGCAGAGCCTTGCAGGAGTGATGCAGTTGTGTTTGCAAGTGGTCAGCTGTGGTGGGGGTATGAAGGTTTAATCACAGACTCTTGGTCCTAGCCTCATCCAGACCCAAAAGACAGAGTCCAAGGAAAACCCTGGGGGCTGAACCCAGAAAAAAAAAAAAAAAAGAATCCCAATTCTGTGCTCAGAGGAGCCGGAGATCTTTTATTGCTCTCCTTTATGAGGATCCAGTTTCCAACCAACAAGCACAGAGGGGTGCAAAAATATGTGTCCTGGTAACTGTTCACACTGTCCTCCCTCTTAGTTATGGCCCTTCCCAAAGCTCCTCCAGCATGTTGAGGTGGTTTATGTTTTCACTGCTCTCCTATTTGCTAATCCAAGATGTGGGACTCTCATCCCAGCGGAAAAAGCCAGGAGGGGCCAAGTCACCCAAACAAACCACAAACCACAGCCAAGAGAGGACAGGCACAGAGGTCATCCAGTAAGTGCAGGTCTCCAAGGCTGATGCCTGCACCCAGGAGTTACTTGAAGCCCTGCAGTCACAGGAGGGCACAGGGTTCAGGCACTGTTGTGCCTAAAGAGGGATCTGACCAGGAAGGGTTGGGCTGTGTCCTGGACTGCCTGTCCAGAGCGGTGTGAGAGCCTCACTGCCAACTGAACCTCCTGCCCTGTGTGACCTGCCCTCAGCTCTTGCTGCCAGGAGGCAGCTGGCCATGCTCTGCCTTTGCCTTCATTGCCTCAGCTGCCTCCATTTGCCCTCCTGATTCCTGCAAGTGTTGGTCTCACTTTCTCCACTTTTCCTGTTCAATAAGAGTATTTGTGAGGATGGAGCAGGAGACTCCTCCAGCTAGAGAGGCTGTTGTGGTGGCCAAGCAGTGCTCACATCACTGTGGTGAGCTCAGTCCAAGGGAACCAGGAAGCTGCACCAGGGGCACCAAGGGTGCTGCTCGTTTCACCATGGGAAGCTTTGCATCCCCAAGGGGAAACAGACAACAGTGTCCTGCCGGCTGCCCAGGATGATCAGATAGGACCCATGAATGACCAGACAGAAGGAAAAGGCACACACACAAGGCAGGAACGTTGGGATTCTGAGATCCAGGAGCTGACAGACAGCTGTCCTCAGCCCCTCCAGGGAGGAGGTCTGTCTGCTGGAGCCCTGGCCACCCTGCTCAGCAGGAGGATGGTATGGTCAGATCTCCCTCATGGTGCCTTCAGAGACATTCAGAGGTGCCTTCAGAAGCCCAGCACCACTTTCACTCCTGCCATGGAGCAGAGTGAGGAGGTAAACTCTCTCCTTCGGCAAGAGCAGAGAGGCAGCTCCCAGCTGCTCTCACTCGCAGGGAGCTCTGCACAGTCACCATTCTGTGCTCCATTTATAACCTTTGACCAAACCACAACTGCTGAACTAGAGCAGAATCAAAGAATCATTCAGGTTGGAAAAGACCTTTAAGCTCATGGAGTCCAAGCATTGCCCCAGCACTGCCAGGGCACCACCAAACCAAGTCCCTCAGCACCACAGTTCCCTGGCTCTGAAACCCCTCCCGGGATGGGGACTCCACCACTGCCCTGGGCAGCCTGGGCCAGGCCTGGACAACCCTTTCAGGGAAGAGATTTTTTCTCATGCGCAACCTCAGTTCCCAGTCTGGGCTCAGGCCTGAGGGCTGGGCAGGAGCCTGCTCATGTACTTGACCCCCACAGACTTCCACACATGGAGGCTGCTTCCCGGCCCTGGGACTGAGGCCAGCCTGGTTCCTCCTGCCCAGGACCAGGCCTCATGGGTGGGCAGCTGCCAGCAGCAGCACCAGGCCTGCACCTGCCCCCTGCTGCCTGCTCAGCCTCAGCCCTGTGTCCCCCTGCAGCCTGGCAACCCCAGGGACCCCCAGCCTGGCTGGGGCCCTTGGCCAGACAGCTCTGGGGTCCCCCCTGCCACATGGCCCCAAGCAGATCCCCTGCACCCCCAGAGCCTGCCCTGCACCCCCAGAGCCTGCCCTGCACAGCAGTGCCAAAGGAGGGCCTGGAGCAGCTGAGCACAGGAGGCTGGGGCTGGCTGGGAGCTCGCAGGGAGGGCAAAAGCCCCACAGGAGAGGGTCACAGGATCAGAGGACATCAGGGGTTGGAAGGGACCTCTGGAGACCTTCCAGTCCAAGCCCCTGCCAGAGCAGGACCAGAGAATCCAGCACAGGTCACACAGGAACACATCCAGACAGGGCTGGAAAGGCTCCAGAGAAGGAGACTCCACAACCTCTCTGGGCAGCCTGCTCCAGGGCTCTGGGACCCTCACAGTGAAGAAGTTCCTCCTCATGTTGAGGGGGAACCTCCTGTGCTGCAGTTTCCATCCATTGCCCCTTGGCCTATCCCAGGGCACAACTGAGCAGAGCCTGTCCCTGTCCCTTCCTTCCTGACCCCCAGCCCTCAGCTATTGATAGACATTGATCAGATCCCTCTTAGCCTTCTCCTCTCCAGACTAACCACCCCCAGGGCTCTCAGCCTCTCCTCCCCAGGCAGTGCTCCAGGCCCTTCAGCATCCTTGCAGCCATCCCTTGGACTCTTTCCAACAGATCCCTGTCCATCCCGAACTGGGGAGCCCAGAGCTGGATGCAATATTCCAGGTGGGGCCTCAGCAGGGCAGAGTCCTGCCCTCTGTGTAGCCAGGAGGGAAATGTCTCACTCAGGTGAGGATGGCTGCTGGCATCACCCAGCCAGGCCATGGCCTGGGTGCTAAAAGCTGTGCACAGAGCAGCCCTGCCTGTGTGTTTGGCTCCCCACACACTCTTGTTCACACTCCACCATCAACCTCCATCAGCCTCTCCCCAGCCAGCTTCTGCTCTGCTCCAGGCCAGCAGCGACACTCTGGAGTTTAGCAGCCAACCCCACCACAAAGGAGAACAATCTGGGAGCAGACCCAAGAAGCCCCAAGAATCTGTTTTCAAACCAAACTGGACAGAAGTTGCCCAGCTGAAACATGCTGCTGCAAATTGGCAAGAGCAGGAACTGCAGCTGCTGGAGGGAGACAACCCAAGCCCCATCCAGAACGGAGAGGGAGTTGTGGGGGCTTCAAAAGGTGGAATAAGACAAAGTATTTCTAAATTATTCAAAGTGTTTAGATTCATTCAAAGTAAATATTTTTAATGGCTTCATCCACGAAATTTTCAACAATTTGTCCTAATTCAGGCAGGGGATGGTTTCAGATGCTCATAAACTCAAGAGATGGGAAGTGAGATCTAGTGAAAATCAGGTGATAACTGCTGGTCCAAATCACTTGGCAAGCAGTGGTGAAAACAACAAATCCTACCAAGGATGGGAAAAGAAAACTAAACACACCCCAAGGAGTTCAGCCAGCTCTGGTCTGCAGAGGCCAGGGGCTGGAGTCAGGAGCTTTCTACCAGAGGCTGTTTCCTTCCTTGTCTCCCCTTTTTGGCTCATTCAAAATCAATTTGTGCAGCTTTCCCCTGCCTGGAGTTTGTTTGCTGGAAGTCCTGGCTGTGCAAACAGAAAGTTTACTGGGCAGGGACTGGCTTGAGAGCAGCCCTGAAGGAAAGGCCTTGGGGGTGCTGGGGGAGGAGAAGCTCAGCAGGAGCCAGCAGTGAGCACTTGCAGCCCAGAGAGCCAAGCAGAGCCTGGGCTGCAGCAAGAGAAGTGTGGCCAGCAGGGCCAGGGAGGGGATTCTCCCCCTCTGCTCCACTCTGCTCAGACCACTCCTGGAGCTCTGTGTCCTGTTCTGGAGCCTCTGTTCCAGGAAGGATCTGGAGGTGCTGGAAGGTGTCCAGAGAAGGGCCATGAGGATGAGCAGAGGGCTGGAGCTGCTCTGCTCTGGAGACAGACTGAGAGTTGGGGTTGTGCAGTCTGGAGAGGAGAAGGCTCTGAGGAGACCTTCTTGTGGCCTTCCAGGATCTGAAGGGGGCTCCAGGAAAGCTGGGGAGGGACTTTTGAGGGTGTCAGGGAGTGATAGGACTGGGGGGGATGGAACAAAGAAGTTCTTCCCCATGAGGGTGGTGAGAGACTGGCACAGGTTGCCCAGGGAGGTGGTGGAAGCCTCATCCCTGGAGGTTTTTAAGGCCAGACTGGATGTGGCTGTGAGCAACCTGCTGTGGTGTGAGGTGTCCCTGCCCATGGCAGGGGGATTGGAACTGGATGCTCCTTGAGGTCCCTTCCAACCCTGACAGTTCTGTGATTCTATGATTCTATAAAACAGCTGCAGCTCCACAGTGTAGATTCCTGCTCCTCTCTCATAGCTGTCAGCTTGCTGAGGAGCAGAAGGAGCTCTTAGGTGAGGAGGCAGCAGGGGCAGGTAAAGTTTAGAAAGCTGAAGCACACAAAGAGGAAGCGATGGGGGCAGGGCATATTTGTGCTGCTGCTCTTCCTCCCTGTCTTACTGGGCAGAGCACAGTGCTGGTAGGGCAGAGGGAAGCACTGATGGTCCCATCAGAGCCACAAGAGCTCTCACTGAAGGGCCACGCTGCTGGCATCACCCCACTGCTCCAGCCTCCTGCTCATGCTCCTGCCAGCTCTGCATCACTTTCCTTGGATGCCCCTTGCTGACCCCTTCCCATGGTGTTTCTATTTGCCAAAGCCACCAGCAGCCTGCAGTCACTTCACACTCATTTCACTCCTTGGGTGTGAGTTGCTTCTTAGGAAAAGTAGGCCAAGCATCACATGGGGAGCAACACTTCCAGGCTATCCCAGAAACCCAGTTCACTTCCCTGCCCCCAGTGCAGAAATGCTTCAGAAACTCCCTGGCAAGGACACTTGGTAGTCTGAAACACTGTGGCTCTCGCCCTGGGTTTGCTGTCTCTTGCAGGGTACCTCTCTATCCTGACTGCTGGGACTCCTCCAGCTCTGTGCTCAGTTTTTTGCACCCCAGCAATTCCAGCAGCAGAGTTGTCCCTAAGGCAGGGGCTGTGCCAGGCAGGCTCCTGAGGTGCCCTTTCTAGCTTAATCCCAAAGCAGAAAGGGAGCTGCAGGGGGTGCTGGGGGCTTCAGCTGCAGCCTGTCAGCTCCTGCACAGGAAGTTTCATTCCCCCTCTCCACACTGGAGCTCCACAGTGAGATTTAAGAGTCCCAGGGGAAAAGAGGCACAGGAGGCTCTCAGAGGCATTAACAGAGGGAGCTGAGTGGCACAGCTTTATACCTCAATGCTGGGCAGCTACAGCTCTGACACTGACCCAGACCACATCAATTAGATCTTTTCTTTCTAAGTAAAATAAACCACAGCAAGAGCTGGGAAGGCAACTGACAGCTTCCCCAGGTAAGATGGTGGCTGGGATGGTGACTGAGAGCAATGGAGATGGGCAGAGCACAGAGGAGTTTGCTCCTATACACCAACTGGTTCAGTCCTTTTCACTCACCCCTGGCAGCAGAGTATCAAACCCTAGAGACATCTGAGCAGTGCATTCCACCTCAAAACGAAACTAATCCACCATATGGGTCTGAGAAGAGGGTAATAACAGCAAGGAAAAACAAAATAGCTTGCAGCACCTTTGAGGCTCTTGTAACACTGACACCCAAGGAGACCACAGATGCTGGCTGGCATCCAGCAACCCCCATTCTAGGGGATGCAGACCTGAAGAAGTTTTTCAGGCCCTAACAGAGCATCCAGCACAGAGTGATTCCAGATCCTTCCCAGCTGGATGGCACTCTGAAAGTCCTCCAGTCTAGTGAGGAGAGGCCATGCCTCACCCACCACTGTCATCTCACATAGCCTGGGCTGGTGATCTGCTACAGACTGGAGATACCAAGGATTCCCTGGACCACTTCTGGGTGCAGGTGTGGTGCTCTCTGCCACTCACAGCCCAAAGCCATAGGTGTAAAATACCTGCACCCTTCATCCTCCTCACTGGGGCAGACTGTCCCAGCTGGTCACAGCCTCCCACACTGCTCTAGCTGATGGGATGGGTTTTAAATAGAATCACAGAATGGTTTGCATTGGACATCCTTCACTAAATCAGGTTGCCCAGAGCTCTGTTAAGCCTCACCTTGAGTATCTCCAGGGATGGTTCCTCAACCACCTCCCTGGGCAACCTGCTGCAGTGTTCCAGCAGCCTCCTAGTGCAGAACTTGTTCCTCACATCCAATCTAAATCTGTTCTGCTCTGGTATGAAGCCATGTACCTCCTCCTGTCACTACAGCCCCTTATAAACAGTCTCTCTCCATCCTTCTTGTCCTCTCCATTCTCTGCATTGGGTAGGGAACACGTGCCAAAGGGAGTGCTCAGCTGTCCTAGGCAGGTAATCTCAGGACTGCCCAGGGAGAAGGAGAGGGGACAATCCAGGCACATCATTGTCCTGTATCTCTGCCACTCACTGATAGACAAAGGGGAACAGCAGCAGCAAGTGGCCAGCAGGAGTGAAACTGCTCAGCCTCTGTGCTGACCACTGTCCCATGGTGAGGCAGGAGAGCAGAGCAGGGCACACTGAGCTGCACAGCATAAGACAAACAAGACAAGATCAAGCCCTGCTCTTGGACACAGCTGCAGGACCCACGGCAGATGCCATTGCTTTGCAGCATTTTGCAGCTGTCAGTGGAGGATGCATGGCACTGAAATCACCTGCAGCACCCTCAGAGCACAGAGCCCTCTGGGTGCTGCAGGAGGTGAATGCATTGTTGGGTAGAGAGCAGAGACCTTCTCACATCTGAGGGGCAGATGGATGCTGGAGACAAGTGGTTCCAGAACCAGTGACAAGAGCACTGGAAGAGAACCCGGGGCAGTAGAAGGTCATGAGGTCAGCCTCAGGGTAAAAGGGGTGGGCTGCCTGTGTGAGAGGATGTGAGCTAAGCTCCTGGGTGCACCACACAGCTGAATGGAAAAGCCTGTGCTGCTACCAAGAACAGCCATGTCAAGGCTCAGGGAGAAGCCTTCAAGATGTTTTCCATGGGATGGAGAAGATTCCAGCACAATGGAAGGACACTAAAGCAACAAAGATGTATTTCAAACAGCCTCGAGAGCTCATGGAGATTCATCTCCCCACTGCTGGGGGCACCCGGGCCCAAAAGCAGCAGTCCTGCTGGTGCTGCTACATCTCCTGCTGACCTTGCCCTTTCCTCTACTTCAGGAGCTCAAAAGATTAAATGAATGCATAATAAAGGGAAGCTTCTGGTCACAGGGAGAGGACTGTGGGGGCACAGCCAGTACCAAATGTTTTTCAGCGCCTGGTGAGCCACTGCAGGTCGGGGCAGGTGCACTCAGAAAAACACAGCCCCTGTTTGTGCACTCTGAAGGCTGTTACCAAGCTGTGTTTGGAACCCAGCAGGAAACTGAAACTCCTGTTTGTGATGTGGAGCCTACTAATGTGTAAGTAAATCATGTTTAATCTAGTTAATAACATCAGAGCCTGGCCAGGGACTCCAGGTAGGTCTGGCTTAACCTACAGTACAGTACCTCTGTAATGACTGCAATGTCTCACAACCTGCAGAAAGCCTGCCTGTGGATGAGGGCTGCCTCTGACTTGAGAGGGCAGGGAGGTGCAACTCTAGCAGCCTGAGAGCCTGGGGAGAAATCAAAGGGGTGAAGCAGGGGAGTTACTTGCAAACCCCCAGGGAGCAGCACCCCAACAGCAAGAGCAGAGTGATGCTGCAGGTGGATTGGTTTGGTGAAGCTCCAACAGCACCCCACAGCCCACAGACAGTGCCCAAGAGCAGCCATGTGCCAGCAGAAGAGAGTCACTGCACCTGACTAGGTTCTGCCTAAGCCTAGGCATGGACGCAGTTTTATTACAGGAAGTCCTAGCTAGCTGGAACTGGCCACAGGCTCTTCAATCTGCATGCCCACAAGGGCCTGAGTTTGCCTCTCCCCTGGGCACTCGTGGGAAAATGCCTCCCCTTGGTCACTTGTCACTCCCTGAGCTGCTAGCCCAGCACCAGGCAGACAGAGTTCTGGAAGGCTTGGTAGAGGCCAGGCTGCCATGTGCCTTTGAGCAGACATTTGAGTAGTTTGCAGGGGCCCTTGGCTGGATCTCTACTAATCCCTGGTGCACCCTGCTTGCATCTGAGGTAGATTCCCAAACCCTGTCTCTCCGAGAAGTAAGACTCCAGCAGCATGCACAGGGCAGGGGCTGTCACCTGCCAGTGTTCTCATCTACAGAAACAAAAATGCAAAGAGCCACAATTAGAAATGGCCCTGGAGGGCTCTGAGGAATGCAAAACCTCCAGCTGCAGCACAAAGCTCAGAGCAAGATCATCTCAGGAGGGGAAGGTGGCTTCGGTTTGTGACAAAGGTGATTCACACTCAGTCTTCCCTAGGTCTTGCTCACTCATCCCTTCATGCCCTCATACAAGCACCCAGATGGATGTGCCCAAGTAGCCTGGTCAAGACCACTGCTGTTGGCATGGCAAACAAGAGTCTGATGCCTCCTGGATTGTTCTTGGGTGGGTTGCTGTGCACTGGGTCCTGGGTGTGCCTCCCATGCCCTTCAGGAGCAGACAGTGATTGTGATCTTCTTTTGCCTCTTCCTCCTGTCCTACCTCCTGAGTCATTAGGAGGCTGCTGTTTTACTCAGCTGGTTGGGCTCCTTTCTGGGTGTAATCTCTGCTTTGGTTTAGGCTGTCCTTTGTTTCACTGCTCCAGATGTCTTGAGGAGCTGCTAGCTCTGCTCTCCATGACCTGCTAATCTTGCAGATCAGCACATGCCATTCTTTCAGCTCCTTCTCTTCTCCTGCTCTTTCTCCCTCCCTGCTTTCACATCCAGGCATCCCCATTCAGGTCCACTTCAACTTTGTGTTACAGATCTCCCCAGCCTGAGCTCACCTCCAAATTGCTGATACAGCATCAGAGAAACCCTTAAAGGCACAGCAGGCTTGGGTTCCTCCTTGCATTGCTTAGCACAGGAGCAGCCACAGTGCCCTTCCCTCCTTCTTGGCTCCTAGGAAAGCTCCAGCAGCAGCAATAAAAGCTGCATTTAGCCATTCATTCCCTTTACAGAAGAGTACCAAGAGGGTATCCCATAAGGGTCCTGTTTTCCATGACATTGCCTTTGAAATCCCTCCTACCACCAGCTCAGAAGATTCCTGGAAAAGTCCCACACTTGCTTTGCTACACTCTGTTGGAGCCTGCAGCGCTCAAGCTGCATCTTCTTCATGATCACGCTCAGATGAGACCTCACCTGGAGTACAGTGTTCAGGTCTGGAGCCCTCAATATAGGAAGACCTGATGGAGAGGGTCAAGAGGAGGCCATGAAAATGATCAGGGGGTTGGAGCACCTCTGCTATGGGTAACAGGCTGAGGGAGCTGGGGGTGTTCAGCTTGGAGAAGAGAAGGCTCTGGGGAGAGCTAGTAGCAATCTTCTACTACCTGAAGGGGGCCTCTAGGAAGGATGGGGAGAGACTGTTTACAAGGGCCTGCAGTGACAGGACAAGGGGCAATGGCTTCAAACTAGAGAAGGGCAGATTTAGACTGGGTATCAAGAAGAAGTTCTTTACTATGAGGGTGGTGGAACACTGGAACAGGTTGCCCAGGGAGGTGGTTGAGGCTCCATTCTTGGAGATATTCAAGGTGAGGCTCAACAAGGCACTGGGCAACCTGATCTAGTGGAGGATGTCCCTGCTGAGTGCAGAGGGTTGGACTGGATGAGATTTGGAGGTCTCTTCTGGCCTGGACCATTCTATGATTGAGTTGGATTCATGCATGGACAGAGGAGATGTGGCTTGCTTAAAACAGATGAGATTTAGCACAAATTGTGTGAGCAGGACAAGCTCTGCAAGCTCATACACAGTCTATTGATTAGCTGGGAGTCTCTTTCTCTCTGACATCCCCTCTCCCACCCAATATCCATGTTTGGGATCATTCCAGCCAAGTTCCTATGGACTTCTACAACCAAGCCAAAATCAGAAAGCCGGATGGACCAAGGAGCACCAAGCCATCTGTCAAGGTGCAGTTGTACAGCTTCAGGGAAGAACCCAGACACCTGGGGAAGCACTTCTGGAAATGACCAACAAAAGGTGAAGCTGCAAAAAAAAAGAAAAGAGAGGGCAAAGCAGGTTGGGGGAAGGCACCAAGATTTCCTGTGCACTGCAGAAGAATCTGAAGACAGCTCCATGGAGGGAAGGGCTCCAGCAGGGCGAGATCACAGTCACTCATCTCTCATTCCTCATCAGCACCCAGATGTGCTGCTCAGACACTGCCAGCTCCTGTGCACTTTAGTCCTCCCTCTTGGTCTGGACCCCACAAGGAGTCCCAGATCCCACAGGTTGCTCTAGGTTGGGAGGTGAAAGGGGGACATGCTGGGACTGGCACACACAGGAGCCCACAGCCTGTACCAAATACCCCAGAGCAGCATGAGAAGCAGCGCTGTGCCTGATGAAGCCAAGCACTTTCATCCTCTCTGCTGTGGCAAGGTGCTAGAAGAGGATGGGCAGGGGAAGGAGGTTCACTGGGGGAGAGAGGGAAACAGGCCATGTGGAAGGAGTTGCCTTACAAGATGCAGCAGGAGAATGGGACTCATGGAGGGACAAAACATTCCTCCCTCTCCAGCTTTTTAAGGGAAGAAAAGCAACAGCTGGCACTTGCACAAGGCAGGGTGCCCCAAACAGAAGAAGAAAGAGCAGCACATAGGTCAGGGGGACTTTGATCTTCCTTCCTCCTTTCAAGGGGACCCATGGGATTCCCAGCCCCAGAAGGAGCTGGTGGGTAGCCAAGGCTAGTGTCCCCAAACCAGCAAAGGGAATAGTTAAGCCAGGTGCCCCTTTGAACCTGGCCTGGCACAGTGCTCTTGTGGCACAGCCAAGGCATCTCTGCTGCCTGGCCAGCACTGTCCCTATCTAGGCCACCACAGGGACCACACAGGGATCTCCCTGCTGTCAACAGCTGCTGCTCACAAAGCCACTGAGTGCCTGAGCAGCTCCCACACCTACAGGCTGGGGCTGAGCTGCCAGAGCTGGCCCAGCAAGCCAGCCCCGGCTGCAAATCCACAGCTGACAGGACAAGCCCAGAGCCAACGGGACAGCATTCCCGGGCTGCAAGCAGAGCCTCTGGCACCATTCATGAGCTGTTCTCAGAGGCATTATGCTTGCAAATGAACTCAGCTAGCAGGGACTCCCAAAACAGCCCTTGTGCAGTCAAGACACCAACCATCCCCTGCTCCACTGCCCTCACTTGCTGTGTCTCCAGGCAGCTATCACAGTCAGGAGGTTCTTGTCCTCTGCTCCCCAGCCACAACCCCTCCGAAGGGTCTCACAAGTCCATCTCTCATTCCCTGCCAAAGAGCTTTCTTTGTTCTTTGCCTCATGCCAGGTGCTCACACATCTCCTTGCAAGGACAATCATCTCAGGCTTTCTTTTTTTCTATTCTATATGAAGGTTTTCCCTTTCCAATTCGATGTTTTTCTGCTCCTGCAGAGCCTGGAGAGCTGGGTCTCATTCTTATCTGCGGGCATGAGCTGATAGCCGATGAACTCTGGCAGCTCTTCCAGGAGGGTGTGTGCAAGGTGATTTCAGCCATAAAGCCATCGTGGGTGGGGTGTGATTTATTTTTTTCCACCCTCCTCACTCTCCACTCAGAAAGCTGCAGTGATTTGCAGGTTCCCTGTGTCCCCGTGGGTTCACATCTCTCGAGGGAGGCAGGGCTCTGGATGTGAGTGCCTGGCTGCAGCAGGGGTGGGACCAGTGCCCTGCCCTGACCCGGTACAGGGAGCTCAGGGTGACACTGCAGTTTTTCTTACAGCGACAGGGATGTGGGATGTCCCTGCTAGGGGTGCAGGCCAGCAGAGCATCTCATGGGGGTGTCAACGGGCAGAGAAGGACAATGCGAGGGGAAGGGGAAAAAACGTCTGAAAACAACCATTTGAGGAAGAGGGGTTCAGGGGCTGGCTGTGCTGAGCTGCAGGAGGGAGCCAGGGCTGTTTGCAGCAGAGCTTAGGTTAGAGCAGGGGCTCCTCTCCCTCTCCCTCTCCCTCTCCCTCTCCCTCTCCCTCTCCCTCTCCCTCTCCCTCTCCACTTCCCCCTCCTCCTCCCTCTCCCTCTCATTCTCCTCTCCTTTCTTCTCCCCTGCAGTGTGATGCCTGTGTGCCCAGTCCATGCCCAGCAGATCCCCGCAGGAAGGAGCTGCTGTCCCTGCTCCCAGTACAATCCCCATTAGCTGAAGGGCAGCGTAATCCCACAGAGCCTCTCAGCTGGGAACTGACCATGCGAGAGGCAAGAGAGCCCTCCCCCTTCCAAGCAGTGAAAGGGGATCCCCCCATCCCCCCAAGGTGCCGGAAGGAGGCCCCTAAAGCCTCCATCAGGGACCATCTGCTCGGCAGCAGCCCCTCCTCCCGCAGTCCCCAGCGAAGAAAGAGCGAAGGACTGCCAGCGCCTTCTGCGAACAAAGGCTGGCGTCAGGGCCGCCGCTCCGAGCCTCGGGGCAGAGGAAGAGGAGGCAGCCGGAGCCCCAGAGGCTCTCTGGGTGTCCACCTATGCCCCAAGACTCTTTGAGCGGTTGGCTGAAGTGCTTCAAGGAGAAGATGAGGCATGGAAACTGGGGGAGCACATTGTCCCTGCCATAGGTGATGTCACCGCAGTGAGAAAGGAAAGAGGGGTAATAGGAAACCCTCTCCAAAATATTCCTCTCGTTCTGGTGCATCCTGGGGCAGAAACTTGCTTCTGCTGCCATGCTGGCCAAAGGGCAGAGCTCCTCCACCATCTGCCAGCAATAAACCCAGCTGCAGTGCAAGTGGCAGAGCTGCAATCTCTCTTCCCTCTGAACATCGCTGGGCTCTGGGGAATTTCCTCTCACTCTGAAATTCTCAGGCTTGTCCCTAGTGCCAGAGAGGCAAACTGAGGAAAGTCTTGAGAAACCCAGGTTGTGCAACTGGGAGTTTATGGTGATTTTCAACCCACGAGGCAACTGACAACACTTCTGTCAGCGACTGTTACCAAAACCCTCTGGTTCCACTCCAGAGCAAGCCCTTCCCAAGCAGGACTGCACCACACTTGTCAAACCTCGCTCACTGCTCCCGGTGCTCGGATCTCAGCTATCTATCAGACCAGCAGATCCTCAGCTTTGTGGTGCCTTCCTCCACCCCTCCAAGCGTCCCAGCATCCTTCAGAACACATCCCCCTGCCAGGGTCACCCTTTGTTTCCCTGCCTTAAGACAGATGGGAGAGCAGTGATGGTGCTGCAGAACCTGGAGGAGAACCATCCAGCCCAAGGGGCGGCTTGGCAAGACTTGCAGGGCAACAGCAAGTCCCTTTCTGGCTAAAGTCAACAGCTCCGAGCCTGAATACACACAGCTGGGCACAAAGTGGCTGGAGATCACATCTGCTGAATGAGAAGGGCTCATTGTTGTGCTTTGTCACCCCTTTCGGAGCAGATAGCACTTTAGAGCCATTTGGTTTCGCACTCTGAATGGCTGAAAAGGTCAGGGGCTGAGCACGGGCAATGGCTGTTGCCCAGCCCCGCAGAGCTCTGCGAACATCCCCAGGTGCCAATATTTGTCCCAGCTTCCGCTGCCTTCCCAGTCCCACGGCCCGGGCGGGGAGGGCTTTGATCTCTCCCACAGCTGAGCCCTGCCGCACGTTGTGTTCTCCCAGTCCCCTAGCACCCTCCGACCGCCACTTGTTGCTGTGCGGTGGGGCTGCAGCCTGCGCCGCAGCCAAGCCCAGCAGCTGAGCTCTTAGAGCTCTGGGGGGACCCGAGGGGTCGGGGCCGGGGCCGGGCTCGGCCACTGCCTGACCCCACAACCACAGCCTGCAATTCGCTGTGAACCTGAAGTTCAGCCAGAACTCGGGTATCAGACAAGGGCTATTGGCTGCCAGCGCTGCTTTCTCCCGCTTTTCATGCCCTGGGTGCATGCTGGAGGGGAGCTCTGTGTCCCCACAAGCAGCCAGGCTCCCCAGCACGCTGCTCCCACAGAGCAAGTACCATCCCAGACATTAACCATGGTTAACCTTTGCTCTCTCTCATGTGCTTGTCCAGAGGCTGCAGAAATACTGCACAAGACACGTGATGGCCAAGGAAACAAAAATAACTTTGCTTAAAGTGTCCCAGAGTGGGAGAGGAGAGCAGATTTTGGGAAGCCTCTGACAGCAAGGGAAAGCATTTGGAAACAGGGTGCAGGGCAGGTGTCCTTTCATCAGCAGCTGAAGGCATGTGTTGGGATCTCCAGGGGGGCACACACACCCCCTTGTGACTCACATACAGTAGGGCTTTGCTCCCTGGCTCCCGTTTGCAGCTCTTATTTGCTCTTCTCAAAGCCAAAACAACTTCCTCACCAACAGAGCTCTTTCCAGCTACCCCAAGTTCAAAACTTCTGCTAATTCCCTTTCTCTCCCCTCCTGGATGGTACAGGGTTCACCAGAAGGAGAGAAACCTGCTTTTTGCAAAGCCAGCTGAGGTTTGAATTGCAAGCAAAATAAACTCCTTGCTTGGCCCAGTGCAGAGCTGAGCACCAGATGTTTGCATCTGCCTGAGGACAGAGACTTAGGCTGAGAACTGGGCAGGGAGAAACTGAATGAAATTCGACAAGGGCAAGGGGAGAGTCTGGCATCTGGGAAAGAGCAATCCCATGGAGCAGGACAGGTTGGGGACTGAGCTGCTGGGGAGCAGTGAAGGGGAAGAGGCCCTGGGGGTCCTGGTGGATGGGACGTTGACCATGAGCCAGCAAAGTGCTCTGGTGGCCAAGGAGGCCAAGGGCAGCCTGGGGTGGATTAGAAGGGCTGTGGTCAGGAGGTTGAGAGAGGTTCTCCTCCCCCTCTGCTCTGCCCTGCTGAGGCCACATCTGGAATATTGTGTCCAGTTCTGGGCCCCTCAGGTCAAGAAGGACCTCAGGGAACTGCTTGAGAGAGTCCAGCACAGAGCCACAAAGATGCTGAGGGCAGTGGAACATCTTCCTCATGAGGAGAGCCTGAGGGAGCTGAGGGCTCTGGAGCTTGGAGAGGAGGAGCCTGAGAGGTGACCTCATTGCTGGTGACAAAGATGTGCAGGGGGAGTGCCCAGAGGCTGGAGCCAGGCTCTGCTGGGTGATGCCCAATGCCAGCACAAGGGGCACTGGTGGAAGCTGAGGCATAGGAAGTCCCATGGAAACAGGGGGAAGAATTATTTCCCTGTGAGGGTGACAGAGCCCTGGCATAGGCTGCCCAGGGCAGGTGTGGAGTCTCCTTCTCTGGAGGTATTCAAGCCCCACCTGGATGTGTTCCTGTGTGACCTGCTCTGGCAGGGGGTTGGACTGGATGAGCTTTCGAGGTCCCTTCTGGCCCCTAACATTCTGTGACTCTGTGATATCATCCAGCTGTACATCTATTTGTGATGCTAAAACTAGAGTCACAAAGACTCATAGCAGTTGGAAAGAAAATTCCTGTAAGCTGGAAGCCTGTGAAAGCAGGCAGCAGAAGCCCAATGGATCTCCAGGCTGAGTGTTTGAAGAGGGAATCATCCCCACCAGAGGATGCAAATTTAAGCCTCATGCATCTTTTGTGTTCACTTCCCACAGCCCCGCCACTGAATGAGTTTTAGTAGCACAAATGTTGGAGGAAAGTGAAGTTCAAAGCTGCATGCATGAGTAACCATGGAAACTGAATTTTAAGTTTGCACATGAGAGTGTTTGTGTCCCAGGGACTCTGCGTGCCCGGCCAGGGCGGGGAGAGGGACACTGCCGTGGCACAACTGCCCAATGGCAGCTTAGGGACACAGCTCGAATTTCACACGTCACCTACTCACAGCAAACCTCCAGCCTGCAGTGGAGAGGAGGAAAAAAAGACAAAAAAGAAATGTGAAAAAACCTGCCTGGAATTGCCATCTGCTCGTGAATATTCCACAATTAGCAGGGCCGCAGCCATCGGATCCATTATTCATCGGGGGTTACGCTAACAGCAGCCCTGCAAGGGCAGCCTCAGTGCTGTGCTGAGGAACCATTTCAGACATTGAAGGTAGATGTGGTTGTCCCCATGTAGGAATGAATGTGGATCTGCTTCTATCCTGCAGGAGTCTTGGGGAACAGCAGCTGTGTGGCAAATGCTTTGTCCTATGCACCGAGAGGAACCCAGAACTCCAGGATAAACTGCGTCAGTTTGGTGTCCCTTTCCCTGTTCATTTGTCCTCTGCCCCAAGCCCTCCACCCTCAGCTGTGCTGCTCATGCACCATATCAGCTGCTCTCATAGAATCATAGAATTGGTAGGGTTGGAAAGGACCTCGAGGATCATTCAGTTCCAAACCCCTACCACAGGCAGAGACACCTCACATTAGGTCAGGTTGCTCAGAGCCACATCCAGCCTGGCCTTAAAAACCTCCCACAGCAACAAAGACATTTGCTGTTTGCCTTGCCCCTGGCTAAGGTTATGGAAGAGGTTTGATGAGACAATGGTTTTTCTGCCACTTCCACCCCAGCCTTCCAAGTGTGGCTTGTGTTAGGCAGTGAAAATAATCAAAAGAAAGCAAACACACAAAAGTGCAAAGCTGTGTCTGCAATCCTGCCCTTCCCAGGAAAGCTTCAGAAGGTGCCTTGCAGCTTGCAGTGGTGACACCACAGATGGTTTGTAGGCCCTTTGGCAGGTTCAGTTTTCATGGCATGGACCCATCCCATGGCTGTGGGAGGCAGATTGACCCTTGCAGACCTGTGTGCCAAAACAGAGACACCCCAAAAAACTCCTCCACTGAAAGTGATGACCCACAGGAAGAAACAGCCTCAAGAAGGGGCAGGTCTGGAGAGGGACACACTCAGGTGTAAGGCTGGGCTGAGATGCAGCCAACACAACCAGGCCATGCCAGGATTGCTGAAGGAGAGACAACACAGAGAAAAGGAAAGGGGAAAACCAATAAGGAAAAGGGGAAAAAACCACACAAATCTCATGAAAGAGTCCAAAGTAGCACAGGCTGAGGTTATGCAACTTCAGTTTGTCCAGCACTGCTCACAGACAAACACTCCCTGAAGCAGCAGGGACTTGTGCAAGTGCAGGTTGTGAAATCCCAACCTTGCTGCCAGCTGTTGCCCAACGCTGCTGGGCAGCAACACTGCTGAGGACAAGCCAGGATCCTACAAACACTGCAGCAGGGCTCTGTGCTCACAGACTTTCACAATGGAGCTCGGGCTGAGGTCCCTCTCAGTGCTGTGGTGGCCTGCAGCCCCCTGCCATGCAAGCTCTGCTTCAGCTGGGGGCTCATCAAAAGGGTGCAACCATCACGCAGCAAGACGTGGCCAAGGATGGCCAGGACAAGCTTGCTGCTGTCCTGTCAAGCAGCTCCCAGGGTACAACTGAGGCAGAAAATAGGTGGTCTGGTCTCTGATGGGTCCCATGCAGGAGGTTTGCAGGTATCTACACAGGCACAGAGGTGACTCACCCAGGTGCTTGTTTTCTTCCCCATTAGCAAGAAATTGGCTACTGCTGAAATGGGAGAAGGTGAGAAACTTCCCCCCAGGTGTGTTTGTGGTGTCCAGGACTGTGTGTGCCCAAAGCTCACAGGGAAACTCATCTGCCTTGGGGTGCTTAGGCACTCTGACCTTAATGTCTTGGTCCAAAAGGGTTTAGGTAGGGTGCAAAGCTTGGGTCAATGAACAGACACCCAGCTGCAGGACCTTGGGTGGCCTTGAGCAGGATCTGCAGAACCTTACTGCAGAAGTAGGCTATAGGAAGGCTGTAAAGGGACTGTTCCCAGAGGCCTGCAGGGACTGGAGGGGGACAATGGCTTCAAACTAGAGCAGAGCAGATTGAGATTGGATGTGAGGAACAAGTTCTGCACCAGGAGGCTGCTGGAACACTGCAACAGACTACCCAGGGAGGTGGTTGAGGCTCCATCCCTGGAGATATTCAAGCTGAGGCTGGACAGGGCTCTGGGCAACCTGATCTAGTGGAGGATGTCCCTGCTGACTGCAGGGGGTTGGACTGGAGGAGCTTTGGAGATCCCTTCCAGCCCAGCCTATTCTATGATTCTGTGATTCCATGATTCTGTGATTCTATGATTCTATGATTCTATGATTCTGTTATTCTCTGACTGGTGGGACTGGGGTTTATTTACCCCCTCCTACATGGATTCTTATGACTGTTGACTGGAAAAATAACTCCCATCTGGAAGAGCAGCTTTGGTAGTGGGATGCTTGCCGCATGTTTGGAGTCTATGAAGCCATGAGGGTGTCTTCCCTCGGCTCTGCTCTGCAGGGTCTGACTCCATGCAAGCTGCACAGCTGCTCTGCCTCACCATGCTCTGCAGGCATTGATTGGGCAATTCAGTGGTGATTTGGCAAATTCTTTATTTACTAAAAAGTATGATTTTAATCCCTTCAAAGTCCAAAATGGAGGTTTAACCTGAGGTGTAAAGCTTATTGGAAAAAGTTTTATTATTTGGACTATCACTGCCAGGAGGCAAGGAACAGTCCTCTTCCACCCACACACCTAGGGGGTCAGATCACCAAGGTCAGGGGATTTGAGCCCTATTTCAGTGGCACTTGCCTTCATTCTTCAGCTGCAAACCCCACACAGAGGGGCAAGACAAAGGTTTCTGCACTTAGTGCACTTCAAACAGACCAGGGCCTACCCCACCTCCCACCCTGGAGGATATTTCTGCTCTTGCTCAGAGCTGGATAAAGAGCAGCAGTTGTACGTCACGCATGTTCAGATGTTGCTTCAGTTGTCCCAGGCCTGCAGTGCTCCAGGGACCCTTTGGAAGGAGCCAGGACTGAAGAAGGAGGTGATTTCAGTGCTAGTGCATATCAGACCCCCCACAGCATCTCCAAGCCATGTCTCATGCCACAAGCTGGCACTCCCCATTTCCTATTGCTCTGTCACTCAGTCCTTCAGAAGCCTGGAAAAAGAAGCAGCCAAAGACAGCTTTCCTCTGGGGCACAGCCTGAGTCTAGAGCCAAGGCAAAGAGCCCTGGAGAGGGGGAAATGAACACAGAGAAAGTATGAAGTCTGCCAAGGGAACAAAGCAGCAGCAGCTCCATATCTTGCCTGCTCTTCTGTTTCCCTTCCCTCCTAGTGTTCATTCTTCCCAGGCTCGGGTGGCACCATGCACTCCTCTGCCCTCTTCACTGGCAGCCAGGTGAAACACTGCAGGGTCTAAAAGGTGCTGTAGCGTCACTGTGCTGGTTTGGGGCCAGACAGATGCTCTCTTGCCCCGAAAGGGACAAAAGAATGAGACTCACACAAACGGATTGGAGAGTGATGGAAAGTTTAAATGGAAAAGCAATTGGTGAACCTACAAAAAAACTACAAACTACAAAGCATAGTGACAAAGAGTATCCCAAAGCGTACAGAACCCCTCACAGAATTCCCAAAGGCTTCCCAATCCTTCCCTTCTTCCCACCTGAGGGTAAACCCAACCCCCCCAGGGCTCTTTCTTCCCCCTCCCGCTGCTAGGCAAGTCTCAGGCTGGCCAGGTCCGAGACTGCCCCCCCCCCCCATTCTCCTCCTGGCATTAGGCCTAGACAGGCCTAAGAGGCCTTGAGGATACTCCCCCGGCATTACCCGATAAGAGAGGACATCTCCCAGGGGAGCAGAGAGGGAAGAAAGAGGAAGAGAATGACTTTGCAGATGGCCTTATAGGGTGCAGGATTTATGGGTAGAAATACGTCGTTTCCTGTGTCCACCCCTGTGGGTGGGCACCCAGGACACCAGAGGTGTATCTCATGCAGCAGTGGCAGGGGGCACCCAGCCTAAACTGCCACAGTCACCATATTGGAGAACGTCTCCAGCAGCAAGGTCAAACCTGGCTAATGACACCCAGCACCCTTCACCATCATCCTGCTCTGGGTGAGGCTCCAGCTCCAGGCTGTGATGCTGGGGGATCTCTCCATGCTTCTGTGCACCCCTCAGACAGACCCTGCAAGCACACTGTCCTGGTCTGAGCTGGACCAGCTCTGCACTGGGGACAGGATGGATTTACCCCAAAGGAGTGCATAAACACTCACACACAGCTGGAGGCTAAACAGAAGCACTATTTCCAACAGGTGCAGAGGCCAGAGGAGGATCTCTGCACACCCAGACCGGCTCAGGCCCAGCTCTGCCACTCGGCACAGGAGGCCTTGCAAGGCCCAGAGGAGGCCAAAGTGACCCCCCCCAGGCCAGGTCTACCAGGGCCCAGTGCCCCCCATGCTGCCTGGGCACACCAGGCCTACAATACACTTCTACACGTCTTCTGATCCTGGGCTGCATCCAAAGATGTGCTGCCAGCAGAGCCAGAGAGGTGATTCTGCCACTTTGCTCTGCTGAGACCTGTCCTGCAGTACTGTGCCCTCAGCACAGGAAGGACCTGGAGCTGATGGAGCAGATGGAGAATGCTCAGGGGGTTGGAGCAGCTCTGCTGTGGGGACAGGCTGAGGGAGCTGGGCGTGTCCATCCTGGAGAAGGCTCCAGGGAGACCTTAGAGCAACCTTCCAGTACCTGAAGAGGCTACAAAAAGGATGAAGAGAGACTGTTTACAAGGGCCTGCAGGGACAGAAGGGGGACAATGGCTTCAAACTAGAGCAGGGCAGATTTAGATTGGATGTGAGGAACAAGTTCTGCAGCAGGAAGCTGCTGGAACACTGCAACAGGTTGCCCAGGGAGGAGGTTGAGGAACCATCCCTGGAGATATTCAAGGTGAGGCTGGACAGGGCTCTGGGCAACCTGATCTAGTGGAGGATGTCCCTGCTGACTGCAGGGGGTTGGACTGGAGGAGCTTTGGAGGTCCCTTCCAGCCCAGACCATTCTGTGATTCTATGATTCTATGAAGAGGGAAAAACCCAGGAAGAATGAGGAGAGAAAACATTTCCAGAAGACTTGGAGGACACCAAGGAAGGATGTGAAGCTTTCACTAAGCACTCCCTGACTGGAAGCCACTTTCAAAGCCAACTGAGACCATGGCAGAAGGTCGTCAGCAGGAAGTTCCTATCTGCAGATCAAGACCTGTTCATTTCAGTAAGTTTCCACTGGAAATGCAGCTGGGTCAGAACAGAAATCCATGGCTGGGCTGTGTCCCTTTGGATCATACTTTTGTGGAGGAGTCAAACAATAATTTCATGTTTTCCCTTCTCATTTCAGTGAGGTAAGGAGCTTCATCTGACCATGATTCACTTCATGTAAACTTTCACAGCTAATTAACTTTTTTGCACCAGGATAATCAATGTGCCTCTGACACAGACACTGGCTGAGCAAATCCTTCTGGAATGAGCTTTCCTTACCCCATCACCACCCTCTGCATCCCCCTCTGATTTCCAGCTCCACTCCTCCTGGATGACACCTCCCAGTCTGTGCACTGTTGTGAACCCACCACAGGTGTCCTCTTCTGGTTGCAGCAGTCCTGTCTAATAGGATCTATCCTAACCCCCCATCAAAGCGTACTTGGGGTTGGATTCCTTGGTGAGCATCCAAGATGAGTTGCAAGATTTCCCTCGGCTTCAGCCCTTCCCCAGGGTGACCCAGCACAGGGCCAGCACCCAAAAGATTGACCCTGCTGAAGCTGTCCTGCTCCAGCCCTGGCAGAACCAGGCAGGCAGACAAATCATGGTTAATATCCTCTGGTGTCATGGTATGCAAAAGGAGCCTGTTTAAATCTGGAGCTGAGATCTGACTCCTTTGGTTGACCTGGGAAGAAAGGCTTCCCAAGCTCTGGGAAGAAAGGGCTATGGCTGTGTTGCAGGAGGGTCCTCTGGCTGCTGGGTTTGGTGTGTTACAAGCAACCTGGAGTGAATGATGCATTCTGCCCCTTGGTGTCCCCATTGATGAGGATTTCATTTTCCCCAGAGGATAGCTGCAAGCCCACTGGTGATTTTACAGCTCAGCAGACACTGGTGGAGATACAGGAGAAGGAGCTCTCTGGAGCTCAGCAGCACCATGAGCTGTCATGGCACAGGCCATGAGCTCTGGGTACCAACCAGCTCTGCTCTTTGCTCCTGGTTCCTCACCCATCCACACTGCCTGCAGCACTTCTGAGCTAGCTCCTCTCAGAGCTCTTCCCTACAGGTGGGATGGACAAGAACACTACAGGTTTGCATTGGGTTGCTGTTCCCAGACCTTCACTATCTCAGACACAAACTTGTCCCTCCTGGCCCACATATGGACCTGCTGCAGGAGCTGCTGTGTCTGTCCTGTCCCAAGCACATGCCCTTGGGGACTAGCATGGTCTTTTCACTTGTTTCTGCAGAGCACCTAGCACAACGACCCAGTAATTATAACAGAGGCTAAATTACTGCTAAAATTAGGTGCTTATTAACATCATAGCCTCTGGGCACCACCACAACACCTAATAATGCTGCAGTCTAAGAGTAACTCAGGACCCATCACAAGATTCGTTAAAAATAGTCCTTAGGGACAGAGTTCCTCTCCAGGGCTTGGGTTCCCATTAGGTCATGTCTTACCCATGGGATGATGAAGATCTGCTCAGGTGCCTCAGCATTTCACTGGAGTTCAATGATTTCAACTGCAAAAGGAAGCAGTGTGCTTGTTGTCACCCCTGAGCTTCACTTCTCATTGTAAGCTTTGGGCCCTGAGTTTTGAGGACAGTTTTCCATTGTTAAAGTGCAACCAGGATTCCCAGTGGGGTCATCTCCCACCCCAAGGAGAATTTGTGGCCATGCCTAGAGTGGAACATGACCAAAATTAAATTTGTTGCTTAAATCCAACCCAGCTAGCTGAGGTGTTGGAAATTAATTAAGGCCCACAGCAGTCCCTCAAGAAAGACAAGAGGGCAAAGCCAGCTGGTTCATGTGCCACATGGTCAAGCAAGGAACAGGGCTCAGCATACCATGGGATGGTGGGACATGGAGTAATGGCTGTGAAGCACTTTTCTGGCCCAAGAGCTGCCTTTCCAGTCAGAGCACCCTAGAGAAGACACAGACATCTGAGCAGGGACCATCTCCCAGTCCAGCAGCCACTTGGAGGCACAGAGACAGGACCAGAGCAGACCCTACAGGCACAGGGGCAGGCCTGAGCATTTTCTCTGAAGACAACCCCCTGTCACCAGACCAGCTCACTCTTGGTCCCAGAAGGAATGCTCCAGAGGAGCAGCCAGGAGGCTGCAGGCCTGCAGCAGCTGAGCTGGGCAGTGGGAGCTGCTATCAAACCACAGCACCTTCTCTGCTGCTGCTGGTTAATGAGGCTGACAAGGAAGGGCTGGGAGGCTCCTGGCAGCCCTGCCCCTCAGCAGCCCCCCCCAAGCACTCATATTATCTGTATCGAGCACATTTTGATGCAAATGCTCCAACCACCCCTTTCAGGGCCACAATGCCTCCAGACTGAGCCCTCAATGGCAGCAGCACATTTCTCGTGCCTCAGCTGCTCCCCAGAAAAACAGAAGTGTGGCTCTCCACAAAGGGCTGTGCTGGAGGAGAGTCAGGGGAGGGGATAAGCAGGGGCCAAAGATATTTCAATGACAGAAGGAAAGCCAAGCTCCCAGTATCTCAATAAGTCAAGGAAGGGACAGGCCCCACAGATGGATAAATGGGGTTGCAGGAGGCAGACTCAGCCTCCCAACAGCATGGCCCTGGGTGGTACAGGGGCTGGGCCTGCAACCTGGAGAATAACCCAAGAAAGCTGGAAAAACTCACAGAGCAGGAAAGGAGCATGCAGGAAACCCAGGAATGCTGAGGACCCTCATGTAACATCCCCAACCTCCACATGTGCCAGAGAGAGCAGGCCAAGGGACGAGGCAGAGGCAGCATCACACACTCCACCCTCATATCACCACAGCTGGGACCTTCTGCCCTTATCTCTCCTATGACGGCACTCCATGAGGCTTCCCCTTGTGGGCTGGTGGCACATCCAGCAGCTCTGCCTGCACCAGGCATGCAAGGGTCCTCCTTCAGGACAAAACAATTTTTTCGTCGCCAGGAGCAGGTCAATAAGTGAGATGTGCACTGAGAAGGCTGTCAAAGCACCCTAAGGCACCTCTTACCCAGTGTTTGAGGCTGCTGTGCCAAACAGGAGGCTCCCCAGCATCACTCAGCCACCCAGAGGGACTTCCTAGCTTTCCTCTGCAGCACTTTTGCCTAGCAAACCAAGGTTATGGCTGGGTGCAGCCCTCACAGCTTGGCTCTCACAGCCACAAAACAGCAACAACCACATAAGAGCCCTGACAGGTTCACCAGAGATGTGGCTCTGCCTGGGCCTTCCCTTGTGCTCAGCAAACCCCTACAGGGCCAAGTCAGGGTCAGCAGGGGTTCCTGGTGAGCATGGGACCCTGTCTGTGTTGGAGGGGCCCAGAAGGAAGGAAAATGAAACTCATTTTATGCTTCTACAGGACTGCTGCAGTTGTGAGACATGGCACAGAAAACACCACAGGGAACTGAGCTTGTGTCTGAGTGAGGTTAGTGTGGGAAGGCTGTGCAAAGAACTGAAGCCAGAGCAGTGCAAGGAGTCAGGACCCTGCCAGTTGCCACCTCAGAGACCAGCTGGGGCAGAGTCCTGAAGGTGGGAAGGAGACAAATGTCTGTGCATGAACAGGATACACTGGGGCTGCCCAGGTGTCCCTCACCAGTGTCATCTGCCCTTCACAGGACAGCTCTGCAACCCCAGCTGTGCTCTGCTTGTGAAGCAGAGCAAGACCAGACCCCAGCTGGCAAAATCTTCTCCCACTCCTGTCCTCTGTTTCACACCTCCTGCTCCTTCACGCCAGGAGGCTCTGTGAAGGGCAGGGACGGTGGGGCTGGAGCAGTGAGGCCTTCCCAGCATCCCTTCAGAGCACTGAGCAGGCTTGGCAAGAAGGTCAGGATCCATGTGGAAAGCCCAGGGCAGTGCTTCCAGCTGCTTCTCACACACAGAATGCAGGCAGCACATGGCCCTGCTCTTGCTGCCAGCCAAGCCCTGCACTCAGCATATTCCTCTCCCTCTGCAGAATCAGGCCAAGGGCACAGAGGCTTCTTCTGCTCTGCCCTGGTTGCTCACCCTGAGAGACAAACCCACAGGGACACCATGGGACAGGCACTGGATTTGGCCCCTGTGGCATGGGATGGGCACATGGCCAAGGGCAGAGCAGCCAGTGTGCCAGTCCTGCCATGGGGACCACTCCTACCCTTCTCCTGTCCCACTTCAGACACTAACTGGGTGAGCTGGACCAGTCTTCTCCCCTCTCCAGGTCCTCCTTTTCAGCAGACTTTGCACCATCCACCTGCCCCACCAGTGGGACATAGCAGGATGGACAGGAGAGCCCTGGGTGCGAGAAAGAGATCCCAGGATGGATCTGGTGTGGGGCTGATGGAGAGCAGCATGCACATGGCATGAAGCTGTGGCAGCCTGGCCCTCTGGGTCCCACTTGTGCCAAGCCAGTGGAAGGGCTAAGCCAAGCTTTTTGACTGCAGCTTAACTGCTCCCTCCCTCCCTCCCAACATGCAGCTTTCTGGTGTCCCCCAAGTCTAGGGCCTCATCCCACCCACAGACTGGGGACTGCAAACCCAAGCAAAGTAGAGCTGAGGTTTGGGTCAGCTCAGCAGCTCTGCCCTGGAATGTGAGCTCTACAACAATTATGACAATTGCCAGTGACAATAACAGGCAGAGAATGTTTGTGCCATGGCAACACAGGAAACAAACTCCAGGCAGGGCCTGTGCCCATCAGCCAGCCCTGCCAACACAGCTCAGCTCCTTCTGCTCCAACTTTTTTAACAGCTGGGGCAGGCTCTGTGCTCCACCAGCTCAGAAGCAAACCGGTGTGGGCTGCATGGTCCCAGAGCTCTTCTGCCCTGGACACAGCAGTTACACCAGCATGGGGGGCAGGTTTTGCTGGGACAGGAGTCCCTGCAGGGCTTAGCCCCACAAAAGCACCCCAGTCAAAGCCAGTCCTCTCTGTGCCTCCAAAGAGGGGCTGTGCTGGGGGATTCACAGGGAAAAGCTCCTCTGCAAAGTCCACTGAGGGTTATTCACCAGCCAAGGCACACAGGAGTCCCTCCAGCTCCTGGCAGGTCTCCCAGCCTCAGTGCTGGAGGAGGGCTGTGTCCCATCCAGCTGGGGCCTTGCATAGGTCAGGATGTCCACAGCAAAGTCCATTTCCTGTTGTTTTGCAGCCAGGTCTCTCACAACAGGAGCATGGCAGAGCCAGCACTGATGGACACCAGCATGTCCCCCCCTGCCTGCCTGCCTGTTCCTGCTCCCCTTTCTCCTCACTCACACCCTTGAGTCATGGCTGAGGAGATTTCCCTCCATTTGCTCATAAAAATAAAAATAAAATAAAATAACCCTGGGCTGAGGCCAGGGAAATAAAGCCTCAGCTCCACAGGACTGTGATTCAGCACTGTGCAGCCAGGCTTACAACTGAAGCTGCACTTACTCATGCAGCTGGGGTGCTGGCATCTGCTTGTGAGCACCAAGCCACACAGTGACAAATTCCAAGCCAGGGAGAGGGCAAACCTGGCCTGTTCCTGCCCCAGAGACCTGCATCCCTCCTGATGGAGCTCAGGCACACAGCTCTGCAGGGCTCACAACTCCAAGGGGCAATGGGATGGCTTCTGCCTCTGTGTCCATCAGCAGCATCTTTCCCACATTGCACGTGCAGTCAGCTCAAGAGGAGTGAGCTGCATTCTTGTCACTGAGGAGAAGGACATTGTGCAGGAGCAAATGGATGGTGAGAGGACATGGCCTGAAGTTGTGCCAGGGGAAGGTTAGGTTGAAGAGGAGGAAAAATTTCTGCAAGAGTGGTCAGGGATTGGCACAGGCTGCCCAGGGAGGTGGTGGAGTCCTTGTGCCTGGAGGTGTTCCAGCAAGCTGTGGCCATGGTTGGGTTGAGGCTGGACTGGATGATCTTGGAAGTCTCTTCCAGCCCAAACAATTTGGTGACCTGCAGCATTTTTACTGCCCGAACCATGCAAAAGGTCAGCAGAGGTTCATGCAAAGGACAGCACAGGTTGTCTCTAAGACCCCAGAGTGACAAGCAGGAAGGTTGATGTCCTCTGTCCTGTTTGAGCTCCAGAGCCACAGAACCCAAACATTTGCATTGTTCTCCATGTTGCAGTTGGTTTGTAAGAAGCTGCACAGTTTAACTGCTGCTGTTACCTGGCACTAACTCCTGCAGCCCTGGGGAGCTTCCAAGGAGCAGAGGAAGTTAACTCTGGGCCAGATGTTTAGGAAGGGGAGGAAAAACGACAGAGCTGCACTCACAGGCTCAGCTGTCTGGCCTGGGTGCCAGGGGAAGCTGCAGTTGACACTCTGGTACCAGGGAATTAAAACAGAGCAATATCATTAAGGCAAATTATAGAGGTTTATGGAGAGGGATTGTGTCAAACTAGCACAGAGCTTCTTGAGGAGATTAAAAGATTGAGTGACAATGGCAAAGTGCTGCTGGGTGAATTTCTGACAGTGTTAGCCAAGTGTCAGCTGAGGGCAAGCTCTACAGGTCCCAAATCCAGGCTCCCATTGGGATGGAGACCTTGCAGATGACAGAGAGAGTCTCACCCAGGGCTGTGTCTAGCAGAATGTTTGGAAGCTTTAGAAAACTTGCCACAAGAGGCCAGAGTTAAAGCAGGAAGTGGCAAAGCATCAGGCAGCTGCCTGCAGACATTGGATAAGGGAGCAGTTTCTGGAGCAGATCTCCCTTCACACCTGGGCTGTCATTCACTGCAGGAAGGACACTGAGGGGCTGGAGCCTGTCCAGAGAAGGGCAGCGAGGCTGGAGAAGGGCCTGGAGCCCCTGGGCTAGAGGAGGGGCTGACGGAGCTGGGGGTGTTCAGGCTGGAGAAGAGGAGGCTGAGGGAGACCTCATTGCTCTCTGCAGCTCCCTGAAGGGAGGTTGGAGTGAGGAGGGGACAGCCTCTGCTCCTTGGTGACAAGTGACAGGAGAAGAGGAAATGGTTCCAAGCTGCACCAGGGGAGGCTCAGGATGGGTGTCAGGAAATATTTCTGCACTGGGAGGTTCTCAAACATTGGAAGAGGCTGCCCAGGACAGTGCTGGAGTCACCAGTGCTGGGGGTGTTCCAGCAGCTGTGGACCTGGTGCTTAGGACATGGTTTGGAGCTGAGCCTGCAGTGCTGGGTGAAAGGTTGGACTGGATGAGCTTGCAGCTCTCTTCCAGTCAGATGTGTTCTGTGATTCTGTAGCACCCTGTCACAGGCTGCACTGGAGTTGGGGATGGTGTCTCCTGGTGCTGGAGCTGTCTCTGGGCAGTAAGGCAGAGCTTTGCTGTGTTAGAGCTGAGTCACTGTGGACACTCTGGAGAGCCCTTGATGAGGTACAGATGTACCTGGACAGATGAATCCCACAGAAACCACAGGCAGTGCTGATGTGCTGGTAGGTGCTGAGCTCGGCCTTAGGCCTGCTCAAGGCTTTCACTGGCAGTGGGACAAAGCTCAGCATGAAGACACAGTCTCAAGCTGTGCCAGGGGAGGTTTAGGCTGGAGGTGAGGAGAAAGTTCTTCACAGAGAGAGTGGTTGGCCATTGGAATGTGCTGCCCAGGGAGGTGGTGGAGTCACCATCCCTGGAGGTGTTCAAGAGGGGATTGGACATGGCACTTGGTGCCATGGTTTAGTCATGAGGTTTAGGGTGACAGGTTGGACTCAATGATCTTTGAGGTCTCTTCCAGCCTTCTTGATTCTATGATTCTATGAAAGGGAGACCTGGCAGAGGTCACAGATTTGCTGTTCTGGTGTTTGCCTCCCAGCATGGAGAAGAGCACTGCAGAAAGCCCAAAGCATGAGAGGCAACTGAAGAAAACCACTGGAGCAGTGGTGGGAGTGGACTCTCTGGTAGGCAGGCACAAGGAAGGACTTGAAGGGGAAGGCAAGCACCTGGCAGGGCAGGGACAGAGGTGTGGGGAGGGATGTGAAAGGGTTCCACAGGAAAGCAGCAGGGACAGCTTGGTGCTTCCAGCAGTGGCCTGGGTGGGAGGTAGCATGATGCAGAGGTAGCAGATTGGGCATCTGCAGTGACCTGGGCACCTTGCCAGGGACACACAGGGCAGCTGCTGTCAGCACAGGGTGAGGAGCACAAAGGCTGCACCACCAAGACGTTAGACACAAGGAAACTACAACTAAGGCACTTCCTGGTCAGTCACAGGGGCTCAGGAGCAGAGCTGAGACAATCCTGCCCTCCTGGGTGAGACAGGCAGGACAGAGCTGGCCCCAGTGACTGAGTGCCCAAGATGGTGGAGATGAAGAACTCTGAGCAAGTGAGGTCTCTCCTGAGGTGGCAGTTGATCATCCCTGGTCAGGGCCATGAGAGAGGTCCAGTGCCCAGTGAGAAAAGGAAAGCAGCACACTGCATCCCCATGAACTGTCAGCAGCTAATCAGCCCTGTGGTGTGAGGGCAGAAGGTGCAGCTGCCCAGAGGGCCCTCTCCCATCCAGATGTGGAGCACCAAGGGAACAGGAAGGAAGAGAATAGGAGGCTGAGGGCAGTTGTTGTCCATTAGCCCTCATTCCCTGCCCAGCCAGAAGAAAGTGGTGCAAGGAAAGCCTCACTTCAGTCCTCCTGAACCAGCTCAGGGCCAGCCCCTGCCTTCTGTCTCTGCAGGGGGCAAGTGTCAGCCACATCAAGGCAGCAAGGACTGCATGCTCCTGCATCTTCACCACCTTCCTGGCCCAGATTCTGCTCAGGTGCATCCTCCACAGCCCTTCAGCAACAGGACACTGCTCAGCCTTGTCCACAGCAGCTCAGTAGTGCACACAAACTGCAGCCACCATGAGCAGGCTCTTTCCCACCCTTGATGTCTCCAGCACCTCCTGGAAATGCCTCTTTTTTGTTGTTATCTGAGCCTTCCCTTTGTTCTTGGGGCACAGCTCCAGAGTCAGCTCCAATTTCTTGCTCTTAACTGAGCAGTGAGCTGGTTGCTTGCTCCTGTAAGCAGGTCCCTAACCCAGGCTGTTGCACACACACAGCTATTTGGACCAAGAGAGCAAAAATTCAGAACCACAGAGTCACAGAATGGAAGGGGTTGGAAGGGACTGTGGAGATCATTCAACCCAACCCCCTGCCAGAGCAGGGTCACCCAGGGCAGGGCACACAGAACACATCCAGGAGGGCTGTGAATGTCTCCAGAGATGGAGACTCCACCACCTCTCTGGGCAGCCTGCTCCAGGGCTCTGCCACCCTTCCAGCACAGAAGTTCCCCCTCATGTTCAGATGAACTTCTGATGCTCAGTCTGTGCCCAGTGCCCCTTGTGCTGCCCCTGGGCACCACTGAGCAAAGCCTGGTCCCATCCCACCCTTCAAGTATTGCTCAGCATTGCTCAGATCCCCCTCAGGCTGCTCCTCTCCAGACTACAGCCCCAATTCTCTCAGCCTTTCCTCCTCACAGAGATATTCCAGGCTCCTCAGCATTTTTGGAGCCCTTTGCTGTAACCTCTCCATGTCCTTTCTGATCTGGGGAGCCCAGAACTGGACACAGCAGCAGAGCTGAGAGTCACTCCTGAGCTGCAGCATTGACTCTCAGAATAACTTTCAGTCCCTGTAACCAGATAATGAGCAAAAGCCTTGAACTGGAAATGCAAGCCGACATGGAATTTATATTTAATAAGGCAGTTAATGTACTGTGTCCAGTAAAGCACCATCCAGCCCCCATCAGCCACTTGTTGAGATTAGTCCACATAATAAACTCCGAATGAGTGATAAGGCTGCATTTGGAATGATGTTGATCAGAGTGCAGGCATCTCTGCAGCCTGAGGCAGGAGGGGACAGCAGGTGCTGCATTTGCTGCAGGTGTTGCATTTGCTGCAGGTGCTGCATTTGCTGCAGATGCTGCATTGGCTGCAGGAGCTGCATTGGCTGCAGGCCCAGCAGCAGTCTGGACAATTTCACAGAATCACAGAATGGTCTGGGCTGCAAGGGACCTCCAAAGCTCATCCAGTCCAACCCCCTGCAGTCAGCAGGGACATCCTCCACCAGATCAGGTTGCCCAGAGCCCTGTGCAGCCTCACCTTGAATATCTCCAGGGATGGGCCCCAACCACCTCCCTGGGTAGTCTGTTGCAGTGTTCCAGCAGCCTCCTGCTGCAGAACTTGTTCCTCACATCCAATCTAAATCTGCTCTGCTCTAGTTTGAAGCCACTGTCCTCCTCCTGTCCCTGCAGGCCTTTGGGAACAGTCCCTCTGCAGCCTTCTTGTTCCCTTCAGGTACTGGAAGGCTGCTCTAAGGTCTCCCTGCAGCCTTCTCTTCTCCAGGCTGGACATCCCCAGCTCCCTCAGCCTGTCTCCACAGCAGAGGTTCTCAGCTCTCTGATCATTTCTGCAGCCTCCTCTGGACCCTCCCCATCAGGTCCATGTCCTTCCTGTGTTGGGAGCTCCAGAGCTGGATGCAGCAGTGCAGGTGAGCTCTCCCCAGAGCAGAGCACAGAGACTTCCTGGGTTGTTTGCAGCTAGGAGGAGGAAATTGTCATTTCAGATACCCCGGGAGCAAAAATGTTTAAAGAAAGCTCAGTTAAATGAATGCCTAAGGGGAGCCAGGCACACAGAATTCAAAGTGAGAAGGAAGGTTTCTCTCCAGCACTACACAAAGCTCTGCCCTCCAATGGATATTGGTGTCAGAAGAAAGCACAGGGCTGTAAATGTCATTTACTGAACCATTTATTTCCATAACACAGTTAATTTTCAGTACTTCCGTAAGTACACTTGGGGGAGGAGTACCAGATGAAAAGTCTCTGTTGCTTTGAAGATCTTCCTGCTCCTCTAGCTCAGTGATTTACTGCTGTGGACATGGCCTGAGCCTGCACCACTGGGATTTCACCACCATCTGGGATTTCATCCCAGCTATTTCTGCCTTTGTCTCCTGTGCCATTGTCCACAGCTGGCAGCTCCTGGAGCTGCTCACCCACCAAGCAAGTCACAGTTGCACTGCTGTGGACACTCACACACATCTCCATGGCCAGGCAAAGGGCAGGGGACAGCCTCAGCCTGAGCAGACCTGAGGCCAGGAATACTTCTGGAAGGCTGGCACTCATCTCCTAGCTTTGCTGATGCCTCCCTGGGTTCTGGAAAGGCCAAGACTCACTGAATGAATCAGCTCAGGGCTTTTAATCCAGGGCACATAAAGGACTTCAGTGAATCCCAGAGGTGGCAGAAAGGGTGTCTGGTGCAAACTGCCACACCAACACCATGGCCTAGCCTGGTCATGTCTTTAAAAGTCACAGCAACACAGAATCATTTTGACCTCCATTAAGTCCAGCAGTTAACCCAGCACTGCCAGGTCACCACTGAACCATGGCCCTCAGCACCACATCTCTGTGACTTTTAAATTATCATCAGGTATGGAAACTCGACCACCTCCCTGGGCAGCCTGTTCCAGGCCTTGACAACCCTTTCATGGCAGAAACTTTTCCTACTGAAAGACATTTTCCCAAGTGCCCAATCTGAATATCCCCTGGTACAGCCTGAGGCCACTTCCTCTTGTCCAGGAACCCAGACTGAAGATGTCCTCACCCTGCAGCCCTGCTCACCTCTGCTCCCATATGGGACAGGCTGCATGGCCAGGACCTGACATCCACCCTATGCAGCTGGGCTGTGAAGAGAGGACAGGACAGGGTTCTGCTCTGGAGCTTCTGAAGGGTTAATAAAGAGGGGGAAGCACTACCTGAGGGTTGCTGTCTGCCCCACCAGCTCTGCTGGCCACAGGGCCCTGGATTTCCCCAGGTCCCTTGCACACCTCTGGTGCTTTGCAGTGGGTCCTCAGCCCATTCCTTGAAGCTGGCTCCCATGGAGCATCCAGAGACAACAGGGCTGCAGCCATTGTGTGTCTGCTTAGGCAGCTGAGGGACCCCCTCCTACTCAGAGCCATTCCGCCTGCACCTCCCTCCATCCCCTTTTCCCAGCCCCTGCCCAAGCCCTGGCTGCCAGCTGCAGTCCAGCACAAAGTCCCACTTGCAGCTGAGCTTTTCGAGGGCTCCTGGGCTGGCCAGGCAGGCAGAGAGAAATGCAAGAGCCCAGGTGGAGATCATCTGTTGGCATCAGCAAGCAGCTCAAAGGGCAGGCAAGGCATCCATCCTCCTTTCTCTGTCTCCCTCTCTGCTTCTTTTAAGCACAAAACTGGCCCAACAAAAAGCAAAAAAAGAAAACAAAAACCACCCACAACATCAAACCAAACTAAATAGAAAAAAGAGAAAGAAAGAAAGAAAGGGAGGGAGGGGGGTGGAAAGAAAAGAAGAGAAAGAAAGGGGCGACTTCTAGCCAGGCAGTAAAATGCCATCTGTGTCCTGATGGCTCATGTGACACTGACAGACAGCCGCTGCGAGCCGGAGCCAAAGGCACGCAGCCGGGCCCCGGCGCAGCGGCTGAAGGAGCGCCCCTTCCCCAGCCCCTGCGCCCTCTGCCCAGCCTCTGTGCCCCTTCCCCAGCCTCTGCGCCCCCTGCCCAGCCTCTGCACCCCTTCCCCAGCCCCTGCGCCCCCTTCCCAGCCTCTGTGCCCCTTCCCCAGCCCCTGTGCCCCCTGCCCAGCCTCTGCGCCCCTTCCCCAGCCCCTGTGCCTCCTGCCCAGCCTCTGCGTCCCCTGCCCAGCCTCTGTCCCTGTTCCCCAGCCCCTGTGCTCCTTCCCCAGCCCCTGTGCCCCTTCCCCAGCCCCTGTGCCCCCTGCCCAGCCTCTGTGCCCCTTGCCCAGCTCCTGTTCCCCTTCCCCAGCCTCTGCACCCCTCGCCCAGCCTCTGTGCCCCTTCCCCAGCCTCTGTGCCCCCTGCCCAGCCTCTGTTCCCCTTCCCCAGCCTCTGCACCCCTGCCCAGCCTCTGTGCCCCTTCCCCCAGCTCCTGTGCCCCTTCCCCAGCCCCTGTGCCCCTTCCCCAGCCTCTGCGCCCCCCAAGCGCCTCAAAAGTTCCTGAGCCAGTAGAAAACAACTCAGCCAGGCTGATCCCGGTACCCAGCACGCTTGGAAAGGTGCCTGGGGAGCTGGTGGGGCTGGCAGCGTCGGACTTTGCAGCAGGGCTGTCTGCGACTGCTCGCCAGGCTGGGACACCCCCTCCTCCGCACCCACCTGTGTCCCGCTCAGACAAAGAAGACGAACAGGAGGCAGCTGACCACCACCACACTGCCCAACTGCTTCACTGCCTCCAGGGAAAGAGCCTGGCTGACCCTGGGACTCTCCTGGCTGGAGGAGCAGAGACCAAAGCTGAGGCGTCCCGGACAGACAGACGGACTGCCCCGTGGCCAGACGCCGCACAAAGCAGGGAGCTGCAGCTCAGGTTTCCTGGGAGCACAGAGGTCTCTGCAGGACACAACCACTGCCCAGGAAGAAAAGTGCCCAGATTCAGTCCCAGAGGAGGTGGGGGGAAGCCCTCGTGCAGTGGGTGGAAGAGAAAAGGCCCCAAGGGGTGGTGGTTCCCCTGGATTCCCACCAGGGATGGCTTCGGGAGAGCAAGGCTCAGCTGAGTGGTGGAAGCTGCAACCTTCTTGCCCTGCACCCCATGAGTTCATGGCCTGGCAGAGCAGAATAGACCCTGGGAGGCTCAGCACCTCGTTGGGAGGCTGTCCTGTGAGGGTGAAGGAGCTCTGCTCATGGCACCTGCTGAGCAGTCCTTGGCAGGGTGGGCACAGGGCCACACACCTGGCCTGAAGGCAGAACCAGCATTGTGCCAGCTGAGGCTGAAAGGTTGGCATAGCAGTGAGGTGCCCACAGAGGCCTTCTCAGGAGCACCATCAGAAGCCATCAGTGCAAGCCAGCACATATCTCCTTCCCCACCCTTTGTCCATCAGAGACTTGCTGATAAAATTCAGCCCAAGCCAGGAGGTTTGCTGGGCAAAGCATCCCCACAGCACAGAGCTGCAGTGTGAGGGTCTGGCACTAAGGACACATTGGACATCTTCTATCAGACAGTGAATCACAGACACAGAATGGGTTGGGTTGGAAGGGACCTCAAAGCTCATCCAGCTCCAACCCCCTGCCATGGGCAGGGACACCTCCCACCAGCCCAGCTTGCTCAAGGCCTCATCCAGCCTGGCCTTGAACACCTCCAGGGAGGGGACAGCCACAGCATCCCTGGGCAACCTGTTCCAGTCTCTCCCCACCCTCACTCTAAGGACTTTCTTCCTCATCTCCAGTCTCAGTCTCCCCTCTCCCAGCTCAAAGCCATTGTCCTTCATCCTGGCACTCCCATCCCTTGTCAAAAGTCCCTGCTCAGTCAGGTCCCTTTTGGTGCTGGCACCTTCTGGAGTAGCCTGGGAGTCACTCATGGTTCAGCACAGTCCAGGGGAGAGATGCTGCTGCCAGCACTGAGCACCACCTAACCCCTACTCCATTGCTGAGTCTGACAACCTGCAGGGTCTTTGTGAACCTCTGAGTCCCAAGGCAGGAGCAGGCCTGGACCTGCAGCTTTCATTTTTATTTTATTAGACTTGGAGCTCCAGCCATGTCCCAGGCCATCTCCAGTCAAAGGAAGGCAGAGAAAGAGCCCAGACCTCAGGAGCTGTGCCAGTGATACCCAGCATGGGTTTGGGTCCTACCTCACAGCAAGTGCACACAGCCAGCCTGGACCGTGTCCCACCTCTACCAGCAAGGCTGATCAGCAAGGCTGAAGCAGGCTGTCAGTGGCTGCCACCCCCCTGGGCCTGCCAGATGGAGCCCCCAAGTGAAACAAGATCACATTTCACACTGTGCCTTCCTCACTGACTTCAGAGACCCCTGGTCCTTGGCGTTGCCAGAGAGATGAGAGAAGGGCTGAGCACATCTCTTAAGGGTGGGCAAAGAAACAGCAAGATTGGCTCAGGGCAATGCAGGGCAGTGCCAGGCCATGGGGCACAGTGCCAGGGCAGCAGCTCTCATCCTCACCTGCTGCAGCAGATCAGTGCCTTAGAGAAGCCACCCTGCAGAGGTGCTGCAATGAGAACCCCCCAGAGCACACCATGGCCTCAGGCTATGAAGCCTGGAGGACCCTGGCATGTCACACAAGATTTACCAAAGCAGATCCCAGCCTCACCTCCCACAGCTCCTGGTTCACTGCCCACCAGCATCTTCCCATCTATTTCTGTACCATTTGCCCCAGTGGAGGTCCATCTGACCTCTGCAGCTATCCCCAGCCCAGCAGTTACCTCAGGTGTCACTTCAGTGACCCCCAGCCATGTCCTGCTCTGCTTGCTGTGCCTCTAGGAATCCTTCAGGAGGGTTGTGCATGTGTCACACAGGGGGGAACAGCAAGGGTCAGTACAGGAAGGGCTTTGAGCCAAGACAAAAATATGGTCACAAAAGACCCAAGTGAGACCCTGAAGAGTTTGTTGTCATAGCAGAGGACAAAGTTCTGATGGATGGTGAAATGCTGGTGTGGGACTGCCTGGCCACGGGAGGGATGGAGAGAGGTAGGTGGGGCTAGGAGGTGTGGGGCTGCCTTCAGCCCAGCCCTGCAGGAGCCACCATCCAGTCCTGGCTATGGAGAAAGGCTCTGGAGCAGCCTGGCCCTGCTGTGTTGAACCTGGTTAATGATTAGCTGGAGAGGACGTGGCCACTCAAGGGCACAGGGCAGAACCAGCCCTGCTGCCTCTGCTTACACAGCACACACATCTGGGTTGTCCCCACAGCCCCAGCCGGGCACAGTGCCACAGAAATGCCATCTCAGGAGCAGCATCCCAGGGCTTGGGCTGGAGAGCAGCCCAGGGCATGCTGCCCAACACAGCTCTGCTGGAACCTTCCCTCAGCAAGAGGTGGCCCCAATGGACACAGTTGTGTCTCTCTGCAGAGCTGTTCCTACATCCCAAGGCAAATGCAGGGAACTGGAATCTTGCTCTGTGTCCTTGTGGCATCCATCAGAAGCTGAGGCCAGAAGCAATGTGAAGATCTGTGGTCATGACAGAGGCCTCATGCTTGGAGACCCCACAGGATTTGCTGCACCAAACTCTTCCCTGCCCAGAGAGCAGATGCTCTGGAGAACCTCCAGGGCCAGCTGCAGTGGTTTCACAGCAAACTCCTTCCTTTCACTAACAGGTTCAGCCTCCTTCTCCCTCCTGCCTGAAGCCTGCCTGTGGCTGCTGTGATGCAGATCTTTGCTCAGGCTGTGATCCTGCAAGGAAAGCCAAAACTCTGAGAAGAGAGCATGGCCACAGCTGAGGAGATCTCAACCTACCTGAGAAACTCTCCTAAAGCCTCACCAAAGGCATCCTCTGACCAACACCTGAAGGCATCAGGCACTGGCTTCCCCCAAACCTGTCAGCAACATCAGGGCCATGGTGAAGACGCTGAAGAAATGGAGAGGGTGGGATGGAGAATTGACAACCTTGAATGGACTGGCCCTGAGCAACCTGCTGCAGCTTCTAAACCAGCTCTGCACAGAGCAGGGGCTTGCACCAGAGACCTCCACAGATCCCTCCCAGGCAAACTCTTTCTGTGATTCTTTCAGCCCTTGAGCTCTTTGCTTGCCAGGTTCCTGTCTTGGGCAATGCTGGGGGAACCCAAGGACTGGAGCAGCCTGGCTGTGAGTGCAGCTGGGGTTGTAGTCTGGGTTTGCTCTGCACAGCTCTGGGAAACTCAATGTGCTGCAGGTCCCTCTCACCCAAGGGAATATTCTTGGGAAGAGGAAACCACTTAAAGTGGCTCCACAAGGGCATCTCATCAGCTTGTGTGAAAAGAAAAGTGAATATAGACTGCCCTTAGTGAAATGAAGTCCGCTTCAGTTGTCAGTTAGGAGTCCCTTCCTTCCTTCCTTCCTTCCCTCCTTCCTTCCTTCCTTCCTTCCTTCCTTCCTTCCTTCCTTCCTTCCTTCCTTCCTTCCTTCCTTCCTTCCTTCCTTCCTTCCTTCCTTCCTTCCTTCCTTCCTTCCTTCCTTCCTTCCTTCCTTCCTTCCTTCCTTCCTCCCTTCCTTCCTCCCTTCCCTCCTTCCTTCCTTCCTTCTTTCCTTCCTTCCTTCCTTTCCTTTCCTTCCTTTCCTTCCTTCCTTCCTTTCTTTCTCTCTTTCTTTCTTTCTCTCTTTCTTTCTTTCTCTCTTTTTTCCCTCTTTCTCTCTCTGTTACTTTCTTTCCTTCCTTCTTTCCCTCTTTCTTTTCCTGTTTCTTTCTTTCCCTCTCTCTCTTTTTCTTTCTTCTTTTCTTCTTCCTTTTCCCCTGTATTCATTTGAATGCCAAAGGTTTCTGATTTCAGTCCTCAGGGGACTCCAGCAGCGAGGATGCTGCTCAGCTCCTGCCTGGCAGATTAGGAGAGATAAAGGAGGAGATTTGTACATTGACTCCGTGTTTATGTAACTCTTGTGCAAGGCCTGGCCAGGAGCAAAGGGGGACCTGACCCTCATCAATGATAACCAGCAGCAGTTTTGAGCTAAATCATCTGGAAAATTCACAGCCGACCCCCAGTCCCTTCTATTGTGTCACTGTGTCATAAATAATTCAACCTTGTTCGAATATTTATGGAAATCAATTTAGCCCTCAGCCCAACATCACCTCCCTGAGAAAAGTTTCCTTTCCTACCTCAAGAGCAAACTGATTGCTCTCCATCCCACCAGCCTCCCCAGTGCCAGGGGCACCAGTAACCTCCCAGCAACATGCTTGGCACCTGTCCAGATGAGCAGGTCCCCAAACAGCTCTGCGGCCTTGTGGACCACCAGGAAGATGAAGCTGGAAGTGCTCCTCCAGGAATCAACCAGGTTCAGCACCTACTCTGCTTCGACCACCCCAAGCTTCATGGCAGGGCACCTGTCCTGGCCCAGAGCAGTTGTCAGCTTCAGAGCCAAGCAGCAGCACTTGGCAAAGCTGTAAGCACATGGAGAAAGCTCCTGTGCAGGTGACAGGAATGCTTGGGTCAACAAACCCTGCACAGGAGAGAGGCTCCCCAGGCCACAAACCACCTCCCACAAGAGCCAGCAGCCCCAGAGAGATCCCTGTGCCCGCTCCCAGGGCAAGGTCCACAGTCCCTGCCATGCCCACTGAGGAGCAGCTGCTGCACAGCCTGAGTCATGACCCAGCACCTGCAGCTTACTCCTTTGCCTCCTCTCCTGACACATGGCAAGGGATCCCAAAGGCAGAGTGCCCACACAGGTTTCCCATCATGACCAGCACCCAGCACAAGCTCTGCCCACATGGTGAATCCACCAAACTCCTGGCCCTGAGCTCCTGACTGATCCTTCTGGGAACTCAGCATGGCCATGGGCTGCTCCTGGCTCTTGATGAGAAGCCAGCCTTATGGGAGCTGTGACTCCTCCAACACCTTCCCTGCACACAAGGACCAGGACACACCTCCGCCATCTGTGCTCACTGGCATCAGCCAGCACAGAGCAAGGACAGGACACCAGGCCCAGCAGCCTGTGCAGTGACCTGGCTGGGTCAGATTCCAGCCCTAGCTCTGCTCCTTACAAACTTTGGAGATCTCTGCAATTACTTCACTTGGCTGAGGAGCCAAACTCAGCTCCTCCCAGTGCCCCACAAACCCAAACCACAGATGAAACAGCAGGAGCAGCAGAGGCTTTTGGCTTGTGCTGCAGGAAAAGACCTCTAGCTGAAGAGCCACATGTCCTCCAAGCAAGCTTTGAGCACTGACACTGCTTAGTAGAGGACAGCAAAGCTCAGCTTGCAGGGATGCAACACCCACAGTACTGGCAGCTCTTTGGCATGCTCCATGCAGCAGAAGGAGAGCTCTGTACAGCACCATCCTGAAGGACAGAGCCAAGTGAGGTCACTAGCCATGGGAAGACTTGCACCTGGGTGGCCTTCACCCAAGCAAGCATGGAGGAGATGAGAGCCATTGCAGAGCTGGTGCCACCTGACAGCCCCAGGTGTGATGGGGCCAAGATTCACAGCTCAAGCTCCTGAGCTTAGGAAAACAGAGAAATGACCACCAGGGTGGGATTAAATGGCACCAATCCTCTCCCATGTCCTCTCTACACCAAAGCAAACCCCAGGACAGAAACAATTCCAGTCAGGCAGTGCCACAGCCTGGGTAGACAGAGCTCCCCATCTGCCTTCCAAAGGGCTTCTCCCAGGGCCATGTCTCATGCACAGCACTGCTAACTCCCTGCTGCTTTCCAGTCTCCTCTTTCACCCATGCATGACACCAGAGCTGGGGCACCCTCAGGGCCCATGCACCTCCTGTGAATGCACAGCTGCAGGTGCTGCAGAGGAGAGCACCACTAATGTTCTCACGTAGAAGGGGACCAGGGACACAGGGGACACTTGAAAGGGTTTGCACAGAAATGTCACTGCTCCTACACACCTGTGTCAGTGTGAGCTGAAATTCCCCCCCCCCCACTGACAATAACCAGGCTAGCTCAGTCTGGAAGCAAATGAAAAGCTGTATTTACAAGCAGATGAAATGCAATGAATATGTACAAATATACAAAATTCACAACACTTAACAAATATATACAATCAACAGAAAAGCACAACCAAGCTCCCTTTGCTTCCCCCCAAGGGGACCCTCCCAAAGGGGCCTCCCTCTCCCAGGAGCTTCCCCCCAGACCCCCTGGACAGAGAAGCAGAGTTAGTTAAGCAGAAAGTTGTTAACTTAGCTGCCAAGGTCAGTGTGTTATCTTCAGCCAGAAGAGAAGAAGAAACAGCAGCCAGACAGCCCAGCAACTGCCCCCACTGCCGAACGCAGAATGTGCAGAGTGCCTACTTTGTTTTGGGTAATAGTTCTTAAACATTTCTATCTATCCAATGGAAGTGTTTAGAACAATCGTTATTTTGCTTTCTTACACCCAATAGTGACTTATTTACATTCTTTCACTTTCTCTGTTCTGAACTTTGCAAGGAAAAATTAAAAAGACAGTTTCAAACCATCGCAACACCAGCACATGCTCACACAGACTCATCACAGAATCATGGAGTGGGTTGGGTTGGAAGGGACCTCAAAGCTCATCCAGTGCCAACCCCTGCCATGGGCAGGGACACCTCCCACCAGCCCAGCTTGCTCAAGGCCTCATCCAGCCTGGCCTTGAACACCTCCAGGGAGGAGACAGCCACAGCATCCCTGGGCAACCTGTTCCAGTCTCTCCCCACCCTCACCTTAAGGAATTTCTTCCTCATCTCCAGTATCAATCTCCTCTCTACCAGCTCAAAGCCATTGTCCCTCATCCTGGCACTCCCAGTCCTTGTCACAAGTCCCTCCCCAGCTCTTCTGGAGCCCTTTAGGTACTGGAAGGTTGCTCTAAGGTCTCCTTGGAGCCTTCACTTCTCCAGGTTGAGCAAAACCAACTCTCCTAGCCTGTTCACACAGGGGAGGTTCTTCAGCCTCTGATCATCTTTGTGACCTTCTCTGGCCCCTCTCCAGCAGCTCCAGGTCCTTCTTGTGCTGGAGCCCCAGAACTGGAGGCAGTGCTGCAGGTGGAGTCTCAGCAGAGCAGAGCAGAGCAGAGCAGAGGGGCAGAATCCCCTCCCTACCCTGCTGGCCATGCTGCTTTGGATGCAGCCCAGGACCCTGCTGGCTTTTTTTGCTGTCAGTGCCCATTGCAGTCTCATGTCAAGTGCCTCATCACCCAGCACCCCCAAGTCCTTCTCTGCAGGGCTGCTCTCAAGCCACTCCTCACCCAGCTTAGATTTGGCTTGGGATTGCCCCAACCCAGCTGCAGGACCTTGCACTTGGCTCTGCAGGGACAGTTCTGCCTCTCTGCAGGGACAGTTCTGGTTCTCTACAGGGACAGTCCTGGCTCTCTACAGGGACAGCTCTGGCTCTCTGCAGGGACAGTTCTGGCTCTCTACATGGACAGTCCTGGCTCTCTACAGGGACAGTTCTGGCTCTCTACATGGACAGTCCTGGCTCTCTACAGGGACAGTTCTGGCTCTCTACAGGGACAGCTCTGGCTCTCTACAGGGACAGTTCTGGTTCTCTACAGGGACAGTCCTGGCTCTCTACAGGGACAGTTCTGGCTCTCTACATGGACAATTCTGGTTCTCTACAGGGACAGTTCTGGTTCTCTACAGGGACAGCTCTGCCTCTCTACAGGGACAGTTCTGGTTCTCTACAGGGACAGTCCTGGCTCTCTGCAGGGACAGCTCTGGCTCTCTGCAGGGACAGTCCTGGCTCTCTGCAGGGACAGTTCTGGCTCTCTACATGGACAATTCTGGTTCTCTACAGGGACAGTTCTGGTTCTCTACAGGGACAGCTCTGCCTCTCTACAGGGACAGCTCTGGCTCTCTGCAGGGACAGTCCTGGCTCTCTGCAGGGACAGCTCTGGCTCTCTGCATGGACAGTCCTGGCTCTCTGCAGGGACAGTTCTGGCTCTCTACATGGACAATTCTGGTTCTCTACAGGGACAGCTCTGCCTCTCTACAGGGACAGCTCTGCCTCTCTACAGGGACAGTCCTGGCTCTCTGCAGGGACAGCTCTGGCTCTCTGCAGGGACAGTCCTGGCTCTCTGCAGGGACAGTTCTGGCTCTCTACATGGACAATTCTGGTTCTCTACAGGGACAGTTCTGGTTCTCTACAGGGACAGCTCTGCCTCTCTACAGGGACAGTTCTGGTTCTCTACAGGGACAGCTCTGGCTCTCTACAGGGACAGCTCTGGCTCTCTGCAGGGACAGTTCTGGCTCTCTACATGGACAGTCCTGGCTCTCTACAGGGACAGTTCTGGCTCTCTACATGGACAATTCTGGTTCTCTACAGGGACAGTTCTGGTTCTCTACAGGGACAGCTCTGCCTCTCTACAGGGACAGTTCTGGTTCTCTACAGGGACAGTTCTGGTTCTCTGCAGGGACAGTTCTGGTTCTCTACAGGGACAGTTCTGGTTCTCTACAGGGACAGCTCTGGCTCTCTGCAGGGACAGTTCTGGTTCTCTACAGGGACAGCTCTGCCTCTCTACAGGGACAGTTCTGGTTCTCTACAGGGACAGTCCTGGCTCTCTGCAGGGACAGTTCTGGTTCTCTACAGGGACAGTTCTGGTTCTCTACAGGGACAGCTCTGGCTCTCTGCAGGGACAGTTCTGGTTCTCTACAGGGACAGTTCTGGTTCTCTACAGGGACAGCTCTGCCTCTCTGCAGGGACAGTTCTGGTTCTCTACAGGGACAGTTCTGGTTCTCTACAGGGACAGTCCTGGCTCTCTACAGGGACAGCTCTGGCTCTCTGCAGGGACAGTTCTGGTTCTCTACAGGGACAGTTCTGGTTCTCTACAGGGACAGTCCTGGTTCTCTACAGGGACAGTCCTGGCTCTCTGCAGGGACAGTTCTGGCTCTCTACAGGGTCAGCTCTGGCTCTCTACAGGGACAGCTCTGGCTCTCTGCAGGGTCAGCTCTGGCTCTCTGCAGGGACAGTCCTGGCTCTCTACAGGGACAGCTCTGGCTCTCTTCAGGGATAGCTCTGGCTCTCTGCAGGGATAGCTCTGGCTCTCTGCAGGGCAGCTCTGGCTCTCTGCAGGGCAGCTCCAGGACAGGACCTGCTCCAGTTGTGCTGTACCCCAAAAGGGCTTCATCTTCTCCCAGCACAGCCACACTATCTGGCTCCAGAGAGCTGCTTGGCTTTCTCCCCCTTTCTCCAGCCATCACTTCTTGGATCTTAATCAATTATGCAGCTTTCCTAAATATGCAGGGGGTCTCATTAACAACTGATTTTGCTTATTTAAAACTGCATAATCAAACCACTATAGTGTTGCTCTTTCCTTAGGGCCATGAATTATTCATGTGCTAGGGATCTGCCTACACATTTATTGGTTCTTTAGTCTTTAAAAGGTGCATCTTTCACTGCCTGGATGGAAGAAAGGAAAGGGAGGAAAGAAAGAAAGGGAGAAGTATAGGGAGAAGAAGGAAGGAAGGAAGGAAGGAAGGAAGGAAGGAAGGAAGGAAGGAAGGAAGGAAGGAAGGAAGGAAGGAAGGAAGGAAGGAAGGAAGGAAGGAAGGAAGGAAGGAAGGAAGGAAGGAAGGAAGGAAGGAAGGAAGGAAGGAAGGAAGGAAGGAAGGAAGGAAGGAAGGAAGGAAGGAGGGAGGGAAGGAGGGAGGGAAGGAGGGAGGGAAGGAGGGAGGGAAGGAAGGAGGGAAGGAGGGAGGGAAGGAGGGAAGGAAGGAGGGAAGGAAGGAGGGAAGGAAGGAAGGAAGGAAGGAAGGAAGGAAGGAAGGAAGGAAGGAAGGAAGGAAGGAAGGAAGGAAGGAAGGAAGGAAGGAAGGAAGGAAGGAAGGAAGGAAGGAAGGAAGGAAGGAAGGAAGGAAGGAAGGAAGGAAGGAAGGAAGGAAGGAAGGAAGGAAGGAAGGAAGGAAGGAGGAAGGAAGGAAGGAAGGAAGGAAGGAAGGAAGGAAGGAAGGAAGGAAGGAAGGAAGGAAGGAAGGAAGGAAGGAAGGAAGGAAGGAAGGAAGGAAAGAAGGAAGGAAGGAAGGGGAAGCAGGCCCTGCATGTCCAATCAGAAGGAGTTTTCCTGGGAGCAGAAGGCATCACCAACAGCACCTGGGATTCCTGAGTGCAACCACAGGAGGTGTTTCCAACACTGCAATCCATCATTGGTACAATCCTGACTTGCAGCCTTTCCCAGAGTCCTGATGGGTCCTTGCTGCAGCAGCCCTTCCACAGCAGCTTGGTGGCCAGGCAAGGAAGGGACACCTTGGGTAGCCTCACAAAGCACCAGGATCCCTGGGCTAGTCTGGGCTAATCCCCCAAGGAAAGCTCTGCAAGTAAGAGCACGCAGAGGGCCAGAGGGATCAGGCACCAGTGCATGCTCCCAGCCCCCAGTGCTGCATTCAGCACCACCCTTGTGCCCCCACACATGGCAGCCCTTGGTGCCTGCCCTGCCCTGCTGCAGCTTGTCTCATCCTGAAGCTCCTCAACAGAGCTGTGTTTAGAGATCCAGACCCTACATCCTTGCATAGATCCCTGAGGAGCTGGTCCCACTCTGGCTCTCAGTAATTTGGGTCAGAAGGGACCTCTGGAAGTTTCTAGTCCAGCCTCCTGCTCAAGGAAGGTTCAGCTGCGAGGTCAGAGCAGGCTGCTCTTGCCTTCATCCAATCTTGTCTTGAATTCTTGCAAAACCTGTGAGCAGCTGATTCTCCCAGCTGGCTGTCCTCATGGGCAAGGACCTTTCCTACATATCCATTCTGAGAGTGGTTTGGTTTCTGTCTGTGTCCACTGTCCCTTGTCCTCCTGTGCAGATCCTGGGTCACTGGTGCTGATAAACTCCTTCCCCAAGCACTCCTGGTTCCTATCACTCTCCAGTCCTCAAGGCCTGCCTCAGGCAGAGCTCTGGGCATGCAGTGGCTTTAATGCCAGCCCCAGCCTCACAGAAGCTCCTACAACCGTCTCCTCCTTCTCAGAAAGGGCATCTTTGGAGGAGGTTTTGACAGCTCCATCCCATGGGAAGGGACTGCAGTGAGTGTTAGAAACCAAGCCACAATGCTCCACAGGTTGCTGTGCCTGAGTTTGTCTCCTCACTCTTTCATGACAAAGGAAGTCCTCCAGGCAGAGGAGGAACACAGATCTGTGAGCCTCACACCAGAGCTGAGTGCTGAGACAAGATCCCTCCCTCCACTGCCCTGCCTGTCCAGGTGGCTGGCAGGCTCTTGATCTTCTCATCTGCTTGGCTGTAGCTCCTTGGGGTGTCACTCAGAGCACTCTGAGGACTTGGTCCAAATCCCAGCCCCTACCTATCCTGCAAGGATCTGGAGTTCTCAGCCTTGACTTGAGAAATCCTGTCCTAGGCTGCAGCCAGAAGAGTGTGGGCAGCAGGGCAGGAGAGGGGATTCTGCCCCTTGGCTTGGCTCTGCTCTGCTCAGACCTCACCTCCAACAACGCCTCCAGCTCTGGTGTCCCCAGCAGGAGAAGGACACAGAGCTGCTGGAGGGAGGCCAGAGGAGGCCACAAAGATGATCCAGGGCTGGAGCAGCTCTGCTATGGGGACAGGCTGAGGGAGCTGGGGGTGTGCAGCCTGGAGAGGAGAAGGTCCAGGGGGACCTCAAGAGCTGCCTGCCAGCACCTGAAGGGATCCTGCAGGAAGGCTGCAGAGAGACTTTTCCTGAGGGTGTCTGAGACAGGCCAAGGGAGAATGGTTTGGAGCTGAGGCAGAGCAGGGTTAGACTGGAGCTGAGGAAGAAGTTCTTCAGGGTGAGGGTGGTGAGAGTCTGGCACAGGCTGCCCAGGGAGGCTGTGGCTGCCTCCTGCCTGGGGGTGTTCAAGGCCAGGCTGGATGAGGCCTTGAGCAGCTGAGTCTGGCTGAGAGGTGTCCCTGGGCATGGCAGGAGATTGGAGCAGATGAGCTCTGAGGTCCCTTCCAACCTGAGCCACTCTGTGATTCTATGACTTGTTCAGGGAGGACCTGCTGGTGACAGGCATGGAGAAGGCAGAAGGAGCTGGGAGAGGAGGTTAGGCTTTGCACAGTGTGCAGTGGGCTGCCTGCTGCTTACCCCCATCCCACACTGTGAGCTCTTGGCAGTGGTGTGACCCATCCTGGAATGAGGGGACAGATCTGCTCCTTGCTGGCACTGCAGAGGTGCCAGCACATCCTGTCACAGCAAGGTCACCCTGGAGCTGGCAGGACTACCCCAGCTGCAACACATTGCTGTGAGTCACTCATGGCTTTGCCAGAGCTCCTCACATAGCACTTGGAGAAGATAATTACTCTCAGGGTGACCTCTGGAGACCAAGCCCCTGAGGAAGTGGTGGTACTTCCAGGCTGCCCTGGATGTCTTCTCCATGACCCATGTCTGTGTGTGCCCTTTGCTTCTCCTTGTGACACCTCTGTGATCAGAGCCTCTGCTGCTCCTCCCTGCACAGCTCAGCTCTGGGGGCTCCCCACGAGCTGGCCCTTGCTGAACCCTTCTGCCCTCTCTGCAGCCTGGGCAGGGGTGGGGGGGTCTGGGGGAATGATGCACAAAGGGTGGGGAAAATGGAAAGCAGAGCTGGAAAGGCACTGGGAGGAAAGGGTGAGAGCATGGGCAAGCTGCTCCTCATCACTAGTGACCCAAAGCAGCTGAACTGGTTGGCTGTGAACCAGGGTCCCAAGAACCCTTGGAAAAGCATCCAGCTGCTACAGGGAGCAAACCTTAAGACAAAGTAGCCAACATTCCTGCTCTGATCAATCAGATGAATGATCCCAGAGGAAACTCCATTTAATCAGAACGCTGGGAGCTTGACAAAACTCCCAGGTACACACCAAGGGACTCATAAACCCAAGCCCTGTGCAGCAAACACACACAGGCAGAGCTGCAACCCAGGAGCAGCTGCCCTGACACCAGCAGGGCTGCTTCATGTGCATCTGTCCTGGTTTGGGGCCAGACAGATCCTTTCTTGCCCCGAAAGGGACAAAAGAATGAGACTCACACAGACGGATTGGAGAGTGATGGAAAGTTTAAATGGAAAAGCAATTGGTGAAGCTACAAAAGACTACAAAGGATAGTGCCAATAATATCCCAAAAGCATACAGAACCCCTCACAGAATTCCCAAAGCTTCCCAATCCTTCCCTTCTCCCCACCTGAGGGTAAACCCAGAACCCCCAGGGCTCTTTCTTCCCCCACCTCTCACTGCTAAGCAAGTCTCAGGCTGGCCAGGTCTGAGACTGCTCCCCCTCCATTCTCCTCCTGGCATTAGGGCTAGTCAGGCCTAAGAGGCCTAGAGAGATACTCCCCCACCGTTACCCAATAAGAGAGAGAGCATCTCCCACGGGGGCAGAGAGGGAAGAAAGAGGCAGAGGATGACTCTGCAGATGGCCTTATAGGGTGCAGGATTTATGGGTAGAAATATGCTGCTTCCTGTGTCCACCCCTATTGGGTGGGCACCCGGGACACCAGGTAATTTATGTGGCAGTAGCAGGGGGCACCCAGCCTAAACTGCCACAGCATCAAAACACAGCTCTGGAGAGCTAATTTTGTACAGGCAGCAGCCCTGAGACAGCAGCTCCTGGGAAACAAAGCCAAGAAGACAGACAAGAGGCAAGGAAAAGAGACCACTGCAAGCCTGGATGCTGAAAAAGTTCTTGGCAAGAACTCCTTCCGTGCATGCAAACAGGGTTTGGTTACTGTTGGAGCAGCAAGTCTGTGCTCCTGTGTTTGGAGTGAGGAGGAGCAGAGCTATGAGTCCAGATGAGAGCCATGTGAAAGGCATGCAGCATGGCTCTGGTTGGGAGAGGGCTGGGGCAGGGACTGCAGTACTGCAGGGTGAGTCACTTAGCAGAGGGCAGTCCATGTGTCACCTAAGGCAGATCCTCTCTTGCTCCAGGAGTCACAGTCCTGTGTGCAGAGAGTGCCAATCACTGCCTGGAGACCACAACCAGCACTCCATGGCCCATTTCCAGCTCAGCAGGAGAGCAAAGGTACAGGCAGGGAGGGTTCCTGCAGAGCACTGCTGGTGGGCACCAGCCCAGGCCAAGGAACACAGAGCTCCCTGCAGAGGTTACTGTGCCTCCAAAAGTGAAGCTGTGTAAGCAGCAGCAGGCTCCTGTGCTGGACTTCAGCTAGGAAGTCTTCCTAGGAAAGCTTAGAGCTTTTTTTCCCTCTTTAAGGTCAGACTTCTGCCTCAGTTTCTGTGTCCTCAGTCTGTCTCTGTTCCTTTGCTTCATCCTCCTGCACTTTATGAGATCTGAGTGCATCCCATGACTGAGGTGCAGATCTGGTAAGCAGGATGCCTGAGTCCCGTGGAGGGTGGAGGAGGTTCTGTCCTCCACATGCTGGGTGGCAATGAGCAACCACTTCCCTCCTGCAGGCCTCATTTTCCCAGGTGGAGATGGTTCTGTTTGCCCACTCTGGTCAATACCAATTTACAGCCTGGGTTGATGCTGACTTCCAGGTGACTGTGCTGCAGTCTCAGCCAGTCCTTAGCACCCAGGCACAGCCTCCCTCCTTCCCAGCACCTCACAGGTCGACTGCAGAGCAACACAGATGCATCCAGAAGCTGCTACAGGTGGTACCAAAGCAGCTGCTCTCCAGAGTGTGTTCCCTTGGGAGAGGCTCCTCACACAGCCCCAAGGGGAAGAGCTCACCTGGCTCCTCTAGGGACCTCTCAGCCACCACAGCTGCTCCTCCTGGAGCACACTCCAGAGCTGCTCTGGTGCCCAACACAGGCACCCACTGCCCACCTCCCCATGGCTTAGGAGGAGAAGATGAAATCCAGAACAAGTGTAGGAGCAGGTTGTTGATTGTCTCAGCAGCTCCCTGCTGGACCCTGGCTGTGTGCCCTGGGACTGTCCCCTCACAGCCTGCCCACAGCCACTGCTGCCCTCTCTGCCCACCCCCTGGAGCAGGGAGAGGCAGGGACTGTCTGGATTCCACAAGGGGCTGAGATACTCACACAGGCAGCATTAATTACAGCTCTTAACACTTAATTATAGGTGCCCTGGGTTTCCACTGTGTATTTCCAGCTGAAAAACCTTGCTAATTGCCCCCCTGGCTCCATAGCTCAGATGTGGACTCACACTCTAGCAACAGCGGAACCACTCCACGTGGTCCAGACCAGCTGGTGACATTAACACTGCCACCCATTTACAGGCACCCAGAGAGCTGAGAGGAGGAGCTGGAGGTTCTCCACCAACCTCACCCCCTGCTTACAACATCCCATCCCCAAAATGGCCTCAAGTTGTTTAGGAGAACAAGAATCTCCTTGAGATCAGCAGAGGAGCAGAGCTGCAGAGGTGAGAGCCTTTGGGGGCGCTGGCACCTCCAGCTCAGAGCTGGGGGCCATGGTCCCAGCAGCAGGACAGTGCCACAGTGGCCCCTCCACAGCCTGCCCCAGCAGGAGCCCACAGCAGCCCTGCAGCTCCCTGGTCTGCAGGCACTGCTAGAGCTGCCACATCTCTTCAGACAGCACTGGAAGAGAGAAGGGACTGGTGGTGCCCACCTCAGAGGGCTTGGTGCTGTGGTTCCATGCCACACAGCACCTCTGGAGCCCCAGGCTGCAGTGGCAAAAGTCTCCATTTCTGTCAGGGAAGGAGGAGAGGATGCTCAGCACAGCAGAATGTGGCCACTCCCTGCTGCACTCTGCCCTGCTTAGGGACAGGCAAGAGGAACCCTCCCAGCTCCTTCTGCTCCTGCTCTGCTCTTGCTCAGGCTGGCACACCAGTGCCAACACACAGCACCTGCAGCACCTGCTTAGCACCAGCTGCAGCTGCACAGGTTTGGCCTCAGAAGAGCTGAGATCCCTCTGCAGCCAGGAGTCTTTTGTCTGATCCCACCTGATCCCACAGGGGATTCCTCCCCCAGGGGTGGCAAAGGCATGAGTGCCAGCCCTGGGCTCAGAGCGTGTGGCAGGTGGCCATGCCTCAGCCTCTGCCCCATCACACCGTGTGGCAGAGGTGGGAGATGTGGCAGGAACTCTGCAAACAGCAGGGGCCAGGCTGAGGGCTGGGCTGAGCAGCACTGGCACCATGAAACAGGGCAAGCCCCAGGCCCCCGGCACACCTCCCTTCCTCTGCCTCTTAGGGAAGGGAGCTGTGATAATTCCCTGATTTTGGAAGTGCTGGCCTGGGTATGAGGTTCTGTGCAGGAGTTTTGGGGGTCTCAGTGAAGCATCCCCTGGGCACTGCCTCCCAGACACCAGAAAGGGAGGGTGGCTGCCCTCTGGAGCATGGCACAGTGACCCAGGAGACTTTGCCTGCCAGCCCTGCCCTGCCTGTTGGTGCTGGTGTCTGCTGGTGTCTGGAGGCAGCAAGCAGGGGGCATGGTCTAATGCCACACCTGGGTTATGAGCTCTTCAAAAGAGGCATCCTCCGTCTTGCTGAAGGAAAAAATCTCTGCACAACCACACCCCCTGTAACCTGCCTCTCCACCCAGCCCAGGGGCTGAGCTGATCCTCTTAAAGTCCCTTCCAACCAAAACAGTGCTCTGACTGCTCTGCCCAAGCTGGAACAGGGCAGGCCTCAGTCAGGAGGCTGCAATCAGAAGGCTGCAGTCAGAAGGCTGCAGTCAGGAGGCTGCAATCAGAAGGCTGCAGTCAGAAAGCTGCAGTCAGAAGGCTGCAGTCAGAAGGCTGCAGTCAGGAGGCTGCAGTCAGAAAGCTGCAGTCAGAAGGCTGCAGTCAGGAGGCTGCAATCAGAAGGCTGCAGTCTGAAGGCTACAGTCAGAAGGCTGCAGTCAGGAGGCTGCAGTCAGAAAGCTGCAATCAGAAGGCTGCAGTCAGAAGGCTGCAGTCAGAAGGCTGCAGTCAGGAGGTCGCAGTCAGAAGGCTGCAATCAGAAGGCTGCAGTCAGAAGGTCGCAGTCAGAAGGCTGCAATCAGAAGGCTGCAATCAGAAGGCTGCAGTCAGAAGGTCGCAGTCAGAAGGCTGCAGTCAGAAGGTCGCAGTCAGAAGGCTGCAGTCAGAAGGCTGCAATCAGAAGGCTGCAGTCAGAAGGCTGCAATCAGAAGGCTGCAGTCAGAAGGCTGCAGTCAGAAGGTCGCAGTCAGAAGGCTGCAGTCAGAAGGCTGCAGTCAGAAGGTTGCAGCAGGCCTTTGCTTAGCCCAGCTGCTGCTCCCTCAGGACAAAGCCTTGGCATTTTGCCTTAGTGTCACAGCAGAGTCACCCAGGGAGTCGTCCAGCCCTGGGCCACATCTGTCCAAGCATACAGCTGGTGTCCAGTCCTTAGGGCAACACACAGCAAGACAGAGAGCAGAGAGGGCAGAGCACACAGAGCAGCCCTGCCCATGCACCACCCAGGGACAGAGGATCTGCCCCTGGCAGCTGCCATCCAGTGGCTCCTCTGCAGCCTGGGGGTCTTGACAGCCTGGTGCTCCAGGTCAGGTTGGACAGGGCCTTGAGCCACCTGGTCTGGTGGGAATTAGAAGGCCACATCCACCAGAGGTCAAACCTGTTGCTTTCTGCAGGAAAACTTCTTCCAGCAGCACCAGCACAGGGACTGACTTTGCTCCCTGGAGATGCCAACAAGGCCTTTGCTGTCCAAGCAGTGATTGCCTGGCAGCTGCACCCTGGCTGTGCAAATGAGGCTCAGCCTGGAGAAGAGAAGAGAAGGCTTCAGGCAGACCTTAGAGCAACCTCCGAGTACCTGAAGGGCTCCAGGAGAGCTGGGGAGGGACTTGTGACAAAGGCTGGGAGTGCCAGGATGAAGGACAATGGCTTTGAGCTGGGAGAGGGGAGACTGAGACTGGAGATGAGGAAGAAAGTCCTTAGAGTGAGGGTGGGCAGAGACTGGAACAGGTTGCCCAGGGATGCTGTGGTTGTCCCCTCCCTGGAGGTGTTCAAGGCCAGGCTGGATGAGGCCTTGAGCAAGCTGGGCTGGTGGGAGGTGTCCCTGCCCATGGGAGGGGATGGAACTGGATGAGCTTTGAGGTCCCTTCCAACCCAACCCATTCTGTGTCTGTGATTCACTGTCTGACAGAAGATGTCCAATGTGTCCTTAGTGCCAGACCCTCACACTGCAGCTCTGTGCTGTGGGGATGCTTTGCCCAGCAAACCTCAGTGCCATGCTCAGGGGCAGTCTGTCACAGTCATCCATGGGAGGGCTCCCTGCCTTGTGCCTGATCCCAGAGCAGCTGTGTCCTGCTGGTTCAGTCCCTGAGGCTGAAGCACGATCCCCCAGCCCAAGGCATCGCAGCCTGGGGGCACAGAGAGAGCAGAACACTCTCTGCTTCTCTGAGTAACCATTTTCTAGGTGTGAAAATGAAATTCCTGGGACTGTGCAGGGAAATGTTCATTAGGAGATGGATTAACACAAATACAGAGAAGACCTTTCATGGAAGGAGACATCCAGTGTGGGGTGGCCTTCACCCAACTGATCAGGTCAGAGAAGCAGGACCTGCTGCCAGCCTCTGCTGCAGAGGAAGCTCTCTGAGTCTTCTGCAAACATTGCATTTCAAGAGCACCTTCTCAGGAGTAATGGAGCTGGCTGCCTGCTGCTCTCTCTGAGCCATGACTCCTGCTGCCACCCACAGCTGTGCCACTCCTCATTGCCAGCCAACACGAAGGCACAGCACTGTCACCAGGCAAGCTCCTGCCTCAGAGAGGCTGCTGCAGCCTAGCCCTGACCTTAGCCCTGCCCTTTCCTCTCCCTGTGGCTCTTTGTGCCTCTGAAAATGTTTTATCATCAGTTTTCTAATTGGACACCACAGCCACGAGAGGCTTCTGGCTGCTCTCCAGCCAGAGACCTTCACACCTCCACACTTGGGTTTGGTCTGCTCTGTGCTGCTCCTCGCAGGTGGGATGGGTCTGGGGGCAGGAGGGCTGGATCTGGGGGCAGGAGGGATGGATCTGGGAGCAGGTGTTGTTCTGGGTCACTGTGCTGCAGGCTGCAGCAGAGCTGTGCTGAGCTGAGCAGTTCTGGCATTGTTGATGAGCTGGAAAAAAGTCAGGGTGCTGATTATGGTCTGTCAGCTTCCCTCACCACTTCCAGCAATTAGATTTAAGGACTTTCTTACTAAATTTACAGAAATTGCTTCCTTCCCTCCTGTTCCTCAGAGCAGCATCAGCAAAGCCTGCTCCCAGACCTGCCCACTCCCATTGTCAGGGCAAACTGTTCCTGGTGCCTTTCAGCCAAACTGCAGCCCTGGAGCTGGGGCAGCCCAGCCAGGCAGGCACTGCCCTCACCCCCCTGGGACCCTGACCTTTACCTGCAACCCAAGCCAGAGGCAGCCAGGAGAGTCACCTTGGGGCAGGGGCAAGGCCACTTGGCAGCTGAAGCTCTGTCAGCTCAGGCAGTGGAAGCTGGGCTGGGGTCAGGAACTAGGTGGATTGCTGCTTACAGGTCCTGGGGGATTTGTGGGCTGATTGCTTCCCCTTTCCCTCAGCCCCATGCACTCAGGCCTCTGGCAGCTTAAATCCCCTCATCCTGGCAAGGCAGCAGCCACCCTTGCCCAGCCCCTGCCACACAGCCCCTTGGCTTGCACAGGGGCACTGCCTCTGACCATGCCAGCAGCCCTGGGCTGAGCTGGCTGAAGACAAAGCACTTCTTGCAAGGTTGTTTTTCCCCAAATTAGCTCAGGCAATACTGGCACAGAGACAAGCAGGAGCCTGCCACCAAGGGCAGGAGCCCTGGCAGGGTCACAGAAGCCTCCCCTTCGATCAGCTCCTGCCATAGGGAATGGATGCATGACAGAGAAAGCCTCTGGCAGGGACAGCTCCCCCCTGCCTGCACTCGGTGTTCCCTCTCTGCACTCTGTCCTTGGCACACCACAGGCTGTACCTTTCCATGGCACCACTCAGATTGTTTTTCTCCCTCTTGCAAAGTGCCAGGCCCCGTGACAGGAGGCAGGACACAGACTCTGACCCAGAATCCTGATCTCCCAGAGGGTCCATCCCCAGGAGCCAGCTCAGCAGCCACCCCACAGAGCACCACAACCCACAGAGTCTTTTGCATATCACATTCAGAGGCTGAAGAAACAGAGCTTGTGGAAACAGATCACTGGGGTGGCATGAAACCACCCAGAGCCTGAGTGACAAATATCAACCTGCCCAGCCAAGGGCTTCCTGGACCTGAGCTTCCTGGCCCTAACATGAGTCCACTGCCAGCCTTAGCAATGTTCATCTGACAGAGGCACAGCATGGTGGGGGCTGGAAGGGACCTCTGGAGATCATTGACTCCAAGCCCTCTGCCAAGGCAGGGTCACCTAGAGCAGGTCACACAGGAACACATCCAGGAGGGGTTTAAATGTCTCCAGAGATGGAGACTCCACCACCTCTCTGGGCTGGAGAGTATGGCAAGGAGCAACTTAAGGGTCTGCCCTGCTCAGGTGCTGGACTGCTAAAGCACCCTGGGGAGTAATGGAGGAAAGGCTCTGTGCTGGGTTGTGCAAAGTTTGAAGCAAAGCCCACAAGGGGACAAGCTGAGGCTGGACATAGCAGTCTGGGTGCTGGGGTCCTCCAGAAGTACCCCCAGGAGCAGCCTGATGAAAGGACAAGTGGTGACCAAAGGGCAAGCCGTGAGTGCAGAGGGCTGAGGTGCAGGAAGATCTTTCTCAGACAGGTGCACACCTCAAGAGACCCTGAACCCTCAAGTACAGTTACAAAGGCTGGACTGTGCCAAATCCTGCTCACAGCAGAGCTGGTGCTGAGCCTGCTCAGCACTCCGTGCACCATAGCAAGAAAAGCAGGTGGCTGTGTGTCCAGCTGGAACCTGGGATGTGTTTCTGCTCTCCATCAGCTCCATCCCTGTGCTATCAACACTCTCCAAGGTCCCCTCCCTCCACCATCTCCCCTGGCCCACTGCAGTCACGTTCTCAAACTCCACCAAAGCCTTGAGCTCAGCTTTTCTTGGACCTTTTTGACAGATTTCTGTCTTTATTTCCCCTTCTCTTGTAGCTTCTCTTTTTGGGGCAGGGATCTAAAGACCCTTTATAGGAGTAGAAGGAGCAGCCAGCAAGAGAAAGAGGCCTTAGCCACTGGTGCCAAGAGCAGGGGCAGCAGTCCCCTGCCCCTGGTGGCCATGAAGCTGACTCAGTGGCTGTGGAAGGTGCTGCTCAGGGGTGGGACACATTAAGAGCTTGTTAGGTTCAACAGGGACCCAAGCACAGAGCAGGCATCTGGGGGGATCCATACAGTGACATGAAACAGCAGTTGAACAGGAGAGCTGCAATGTGCTGAGCAGCCACAGCCAAGACTTTTAAATGAGCCTGGGACTGCTGTGGGTCCAGCAGCTCAGCACCACCTGGGCTGTTCCTCCTGGAAGCAGATAGATTGCACTTTGCTTTAAATGATAGGGAAATATTTGCATTAGTTCATGGGGCAGAAGGAACTCTGTCTCCAAGGCCTTTCTCACCCTTGTGGCTCTGAGCCAGCCACAGGCCCTGGCTGATCACCACTCAGTGAGCTCCAACAGGGTGAAAAATAAACCAGATGTAGGCACTGAGCTTTCCTGCAAGGGCCACTGCAGCTGGCTTGGTCTCTGAGAGCCTTTGCTGGCTATGAGACACCTTGAACAAGGCAGTGGAGGCCCTCTAGGTCCAAACCATCAAGAATTCAAGGGACCAGCAACTAAGCACCCATGTGAGCAGGCCAGCCCTGGTCCCACTGTGGCTCTTGGCCAAGACATTTGTCTCAGCAGCTGTACAGGAGACACCAACAGAGCTGCAGCCACCAGTGACAGGGAGGAGGTGAGCAAGGAACAGTTATCTCCACTTCCCAGTCCTTCTTCACAGCTCATCCTTGTCCTCTCCAGCATGCCCTGGTCTCTACCAGAGCATCAGCCAGCTCTGTGTTCCCCACCAGCCCCCACCCAGCCAGCTCCTGCCCCAGCCCTGCCTCCTTGTGCCCATGCACAGCTGGTGCCTGCTCACCCAGGATCCTCTCAGCCCTTCTGCTGTCCCCAGGCAGCCCACACAGGCTCCTGCCCAGGCAGCCCCAGCCTGCTGGAGCTCCCTGGCCTCCTTAGCAGGACTCTCATGTGATTGATGAGGTTTGGATGCTTCTTGACCACTGGAAGAATCAGGTTCTTCTTCCAAGCAGCACCTGGTCACTGGAGCAGTGCCCACACACCAGGCACCCACACTGCCCCTGCCTGGCACTGGGACAGCCTCTCCCTTCAGACCTAGCCTGCAGCACACACCTTGTGCTCCTGAGGCCTCTCTGAGCTCTCCTGCCCCTCCCTGCCATGAAGCATCCCATGGCTGGCACAGCCTCAGCAAGAAAGTAAATCCCTCAGAGCTGGAGCTCAGTGGGACCGACCTTCTGTGGGACAGGATGAGCCCAGGGCTGTGGCTCTGACCCCCTGTAGCACACAATGAGCCCAGGGCTGCTGCCAAAGACTTGGTCCTTGGAGCCATCAGCTAGCACAGATGTGGAGCAGCCTCTTGCCTCTCAGGGGTTGGTGGCACACTGCTGCCTTCCCAGGTGAAGGTTCCAGCTGCCAGCCATTACAGTGTGTCCCAAGGAACCACTTTTTGCCAGGATCATTCTTCCCAAGGACACCTGGAGGCTGAGCACCGAAAGCTCTCTCAGGTCATCTTGTTGACTGCAAGGCAAAGGCAACCCAGGAGAGATCTCCCACTGGCTGCTCTGCATTGGCTTTTCCACTGGCTGCTCTGCAACAGAGAGACTACAGCTGACCAAGATGTGTGAAGCTATGCAGAGCAGAGCAAGCACCACTCCCACACCCCAGGAGGAACCTCCAGCTGTGGTGGTTCTCATCCTCTGCATTTCCCTTGCTTGCCTCAGCACAGGTCTGCAGCAAGGCTCTCTGTCACAAACTGACCAACAAGGGGCTCAGAAACCTTCCATTTCCAAGCCAAGCAGAAACTCAAATCCCTTCCTGTCTCATCAGCTTTCCCTGAAGGAGAACCTCATCAGTGGAATAATTCCGTTGGGTTTCTTCACATCTGCTCTGGTCCCATCCTGTACACTGCTCCCAGCTGGATGCCTCTTGGAGAGATGTGATCAGGGCAGAGCCATGCCTGAAGCCCCAGCACAGAGCCCTTCTTCCCATGAGCCCCACACTGTGCAACAGCTTTTTCTCTGCCTGTGCTGCTTCCCCAGGCTCCCTTGTCCTAGGCAATGCAGCATTTGTCATCTAGAAACATTCTGCCACTCATCCTTTTGAGCAGATTTTCTATTTGAAAATCCTGCCAGCTTCCTTCCCATGCCCCTCCTGGTGCCCAGCCCCACTCAGTCTGTAGCTGTAAACACAGTGCTGCCACTTCCAGCCAAACTAATGCCCCCTGTCCTCCAGCTGCTTCAAAGGTCTTCTAAAGCACAACCACTAAAGACCCTGGGAAAGCTGTGCCTGAGCCTGACCAGGTCACCTTTCTGGCCAAGTGTCTCCACCTAAGAGGCCTTCTCCCAAGCGGCAGCTGGGACTCAGCCTGGCACCTGCTGTGGATGGAGCTTCCTCAGGGACAGAACTTGCATGAGTACCAGTTTGGGGGTTGATTTGAGCCCTGGGGCTTCCTGCATGCAAACCTCAGGAAGTTCCTCACAGCACAGCAGGCAGTGCTGGCTCTGCTTGGTGCCCAGCAGCACCCTGCAGCGATGGCAAACCATGGGCTGGGATGCATCACTGAGCCCTGCCTGGCAGGTGAGGGAAGGTTTTATCTGTCCTGTGCTGGAATTCAGGGAGCAGTGCTGGGTCCCAGTTCAGGAGGTAGGTTAGGGAACTGGAGTGGGGTGGGTCCAGGGAGGTGGAGCTCGAGGAAGAGGCTGAGCCAGAGGGGCTGAGCTTGCATGGCAAAGAGGAGGCTAAGGGCAACCTGGCAGCAGCACAACTTCATCTTGGAACTTTTCAAGCCTAAGTAGACAGAGCCACCTTGACCTGGTGCTGGGAACAGTCCTGCTCCAAGTGTGAGGCTGCACTGGAGACCTCCAGGCACCTGTCCAGCAGCACTTCAGTGATTCTGCAAGCCCCTTGCCTCTGCTGTGAGCTGCCCCTTGCTCAGTGCCCCCCAAAGCTCTCAGAGCTGCGTAAAATGTGAGAGGAACACACACAGAGCCAGTCCCTCAGCTGCTCAGGATTAGGCATTTTTCAGTCTCCCAGGCTGCAGCACTGCCCAATAGCAGCAAAATATTCTGGAGAGGTATTGGAGAGGCATGAAGAGTGCAAAATCTTTTTTGACTTGTGGTAGCCACAAATGGACTAGGCAGAGCTTCACAGCCTGTGAAGGGGAGGGGAAGAGCAGGCAGAAGGGTGAGGAAGGGGAAGGGAACAGCCCCAGAGGTGTGGGTGCAGCAGCAGCTGCTTTACAGGGCTGGCTGCAAAGTCTGAGAAGGCTCAAGGAATGGTTTCCACTCCTGCCCAGAGCTGTGACTGGTAGCCTGACTCCATGGCAGAGGTAGCCAAATCCTTTTGGAAGGTGGAACACAGAACACAAATGGAATCAAAGGTCCAAATCCTTTCTTTCTCTGTGGCCCTGTCCAGTGTTTCTTCTAAGGATGTCTGCAGCACAGCCCCCCACAGCCCTCTAGACAGCCAGAGACAGTCACTCCCTCTGTCCCTCACAGAGTGTGGGCACATTGCACAAGGGGAAACAGCTCAGCAGCAGCTCTGGAGGGAGCCCAGCCTTCCCACATCCTGCTTTCTGCTGCTGGAGCCACGGAGATGAGAACTCGGTCCCCAGAAAGGTCCTTGGCAAGGGCACCAGTGCAGAGCATTTCTGTTCTCATCTGCTCCCAGAAGCTCTGACCAGTTCCCCCCTGCCTCATGCTCAACTGAACTCCTTTGGCTGTGACCTCAGGGCATTTCCCAGTCAAAACCTGTCCCCTGCTCTCTGCCCCCTGGGTCACCAGGACAGTCAGGCTCACCAGCTGGGTGGGCATGGTCCAGGCCCTCCCTGCTTCCCCCAAAGACATTTTCTCACCAGAGAACTGAGGAGACCAAGTGGTGCCCAGTGCATGCTCACCCGTGTCACCCTGGCACAGCAGCTGGAGCCTCCCACGACAGCACCACCACAGGGATGGGTCTCTGGTCCAGCTCTGGTGCCTGCCCCAGCCCCCAGGGCAGAGCTCCCTTTTGGACCTGTCCCCAGCCACGGGTGGCACAGTGGCCCAGTGTTCATGAGCCAGCCCCAGAGCTTGTCCACCTTTTCCAGCCCCTCTGTGCAGCCTGGCAGTGCCAGTGCCAGCTACCCCTGAGGCCTCCACAGCTGCTGTCCTGCTGGGACAGCCTGGCCCTCGCTGCAGAGAACAGCTGTGCAAAGCAAGAGATGCATTCAAACCAGGCAAAGCCAGCCCCAGAGAGGCTCCAGAGCTTGGCTGGAGCCTTCCTACACTTAGTGCAGCACCACAGAGCCTCCAGCAACCTCCAGAACCTCACCTTGCAGCCTGGTGTGGAGGGCACCAGGTGTGGCCTGTGGCTGTGTCCCAGATCCCTTCCATCCCCTGCCTTGTGGGCTGAGTCCCATCCCCCCTCACACATCTGTTCCTCTCTGGGAGATCTGCTGGCTCAAGGGCCATGGGCAAGAGCTGGGCAGCAGAGCCAGGGGAGTGGTGGTGGAGTGAGAGTGTCCCTTCCTCCTGAGCTCTGCAGAGAGCCCACCAGGTGCAAACCCCTCAGAGCCACCCCAAGACCCCTCTGGGAGTGCCACCTCCTGCACCATTCAAGGCAGCATCTTCTGACCCAGTGCACCTCAGTCAGCAAGGAGCTGTTGCTGTCCCAGCAGAGCCTTGCTGTTGGCTCCTAGCACAGCTCTCTGAATGCTCCTCACCCTCCTCCTTCCTTGGCCCCCCCAAAGTCCCCCACAGCTTCCCCAGGTGCTGCTCCCTAGAAACACCAAAGCAAGGCCAGTCGGATGAGAGGCTCCTGGGCTTGGCTCTGCTGCCAGAGCTGGAGGAAAGCAGCTGGGCCCTAGCTCAGGGGATGGCTGAGGGCTTGCAGAAGGTGGCTCCCCCTCTGCTCACCCCCACATGCCAGCTGCCTGCACCCCGAGAAGGATGCCAGGGCAGCAGCTTCCTCCCAAGGGCTGCACAGGAAGCCCTGCGGTGTTCATAGCCCTGAGAGCTCCACAGAGCTCAGGGGAACCTGCACTCAGAAACAGTCCCCAGCAGCCAGGGCTGCACTGGGACCTGGCACAGCTGGAGATGTTCTCAGCACACTCCTGGACCCACAGGCCCTGGGGCAGGAGTTGTAGACCCATGGCTACCATCAGCTGAGATGAGGAGCCTGCCTCAGACTGTTCCTGCTCATCTCTGCTCTCTGCTTTTTCTTCCCTTGCCTCCTGCCATCTCCCACATCTGACCCCTCCATCCCTCCTCCACCTTACTCTTCCCTTCTTCAGCACACAAGGCCAATAGCAGCCTGGGTTGCATCCAAAGCAGTGTGACCAGAGCTGGAGAGAGAGGATCCTGCCTCTCTGCTCTGCTCTGGGGAGACCTCACCTGCAGGGCTGGGGCCAGGTGTGGAGACCCCAGCACAGGCAGGACATGGAGCAGGTCCAAAGGATGATCAGAGGGCTGGAGCAACTCTCCTATGAAGACAGGCTGGTAGAGTTGGGGCTGCTCAGCCTGGAGAAGAGAAGGGTCCAGGGAGACCTTAGAGAAGCCTTCCAGTACCTGAAGGGACTCCAGGAGGGACTGTTCAGAAGAACCTGTGGGAATCACAGGAAGGGCAATGGTTTGAAACTGGATCAGGGGAGATCTAGGTTGGACATCATGAGGAATTCAAAATGAGGGTGGTGAGACACTGGAACAGGTGAGAGAGGTGGCAGAGGTCCCATCCCTGGAAGCATTCAATGCCAGACTGGATGTATCCCTGGGCAGCCTGCTCTAGCTGGAGGTGTCCCTGCTGCCTGCAGCTGGGTTGGACAAGATGTCCTTGGAAGCTCCCTTCCAACCCATCCATTCTATCACTCTGATTCTTCTAATTCTCTGCATGATCAAAGCAAGTCCTTACCCAACCAGGTGCACTGAGCAGCAGTCCCCAAGGTGCAGGAGACACTGCTGCCCAGAAGGGAAGGGCAAACCCTGCTGCCCTGTGCAGTGTACAAAGGAGCAGAAGAGTCCAAGCCACAGACAAGTGGTGACCTGTTGCTGTCTCTGGACCACAGGGAAGCCACAAGCCTGGGGATCCATTAATCAAGGCTTCAAAGGTGTGCAAATTTGACCTCTGTCTCAACTGGGACAAAAGACACAGAAACAAATTCCTGCACTCGTTGTAGGCAGTGCCAGGCTCCCACAGCTCTTCTGAGCTTTAACTGATTTCTGCTGTCAGACAAGGCAGGAAAATATTGAGATGCCAAACATCTGCTTCAAAAGGAACCATGGAAATGCTTCACTCTAAAAGAGCTCTGGAATTGTTCAATTGCAGCTCTGAACTTATCTTTCCTGAATGAATTCTGTTTCATTTGGCCCAGTTTCATGACTTCTTGCTGTATTTGCACAGGCTGAGGCAATACTCACTCCAGGAACATTTTCCCAGCCAGTCCTGGCTCTAACATGAGTCCACTTACAGCCCTGGCAATGTTCACCTGACACAGGCACAGCATGGTGGGGTTGGAAGGGACCTCTGGAGATCATCCAGTCCAACCCCTGCCAAGGCAGAGTCACCCAGGGCAGGGCACACAGAGATGGAGACTCCACCACCTCTCTGGGCAGCCTGCTCCAGGGCTCTGCCACCCTTCCAGCACAGAAGTTCCTCCTCATGTTCAGATGAACTTCTGATGCTCAGTCTGTGCCCAGTGCCCCTTGTGCTGTCCCTGGGCACCACTGAACAAAGCCTGGTCCCATTCTCCTGACCCCCACCCTTGAAGTATTGCTCAGCATTGCTCAGATCCCCCTCAGGCTGCTCCTCTCCAGACTACAGCCCCAATTCTCTCAGCCTTTCCTCCTCACAGAGATGTTCCAGGCCCCTCAGCATCTCTGGAGCCCTTTGCTGTCTCCTCTCCATGTCCCTCTTGAACTGGGGAGCCCAGAACTGGACACAATACTCCAGGGGTGACCTCACCAGGGCAGAGCAGAGGGGAAGGAGACCCTCCCTTGACCTGCTGGCCACAGTACTCTTGCTGCACCCCAGGATGCAGCTCCTCTCCATCTGACCTAGAGGTATCCTCTGCCTTACCTGTGAGCTGCAGTCAGCTCTGAGCAGCCTCCAAGCCCCAAGGGGTGCTGTGGCACCTCACCACATGACCCCTCCAGTACTTTTTTCCCCAGCAGAACTCTCCAGTGGACAGGAAGAGCCTACAGGCAGGAGTTTCACCCCAGAGGAATGCAGCAGCCACACAGAGCCCAGCCTGGACATGCTGAACTGCTGCCTCCTTCCCAAGGTCATCATCAAGAAAGCTGCAAGTCAGCCCTGAGGTGACCCAGTTGTGGTTTGCTGTGCTGATTCTGTGCCAAGAGGAGCTGCTGGTACCTAAAAAGCACATCAGGTAGCCAGTGCTGCTTCAGACACAGCAAATACTGCCTCAGCCAAATCCCCCAGCAGAGCAGACATACCACCTGCTTCTTGTTCCTCAACCATGAGCATGGAATTGACTCTCCCAGCCAAGCTGGAAATGGTCAGCATGGCCCACGACAGCCATGGGCCTCCCTGCCTCACTGAGCTGACCCACACCAGACCCATTCCTGGAGGCAGGCAGGCTCTGAAAACTTCATCCACTCCTCTTCTGTTCTGGCTCTGCAGTGGCACAGCTTAAGGAGCTCCACCAGCATCACCCCGAGGATCACTGTGCAGCTGCACAGAGACCAAGGCTGAGTTTACAGCCCAGGAGTGAAGTCTGAAGCCTGTGATGAAGGTGCAATGGGGGAAATGCCTACTTTAAGGTCACTGTCTGTGCTGCAGGCCTCTCAGACAGTGCTTGCTGTGGAAGGGGCAAGGGAAGGAAGGGATCTTCCTCTGCCAGGGCAGGAGGAATTCCCAGGAAATCAGCAGGACTGACTGAGACCTGGCACTGGCAATAGTCTCTCCTGCAGCTGTCACAACTGTGCTGTTCTGAGGGCATTAGCTCACTTGTCCCAGCTCTCAAGGCTCCACTGGTCCCACTGGTTCATTCCCTCCCACACAGCAGGCTGGCACACACATGCCCCAGAGGAGCTTTGCCCTGAGGTGTTCCTGCCCATCTTGTGCTTCCCAGCAGCACTTCCAGATGCTGGCAGTGCAGCTGCTGCTGCCTCCCAGCAAGGTGCAAGGCTTGCTGCCCTCCCACAGGTGTTTTGGAGGGGCCACAGAGCTGCCTGTGCTGCCAGACCCCTGCAGCACCGCTCCTGAGGAGGTCAGACCTACAGCAGTGCTGAGGAGTGAAGCCCACAGCCTGCCCTGCTCATGTCAATCACAGCAGGCTCCCAGCCCATCAGGGCAGGCCTGGGGATTTTCATTTCTGGAGGGTTCAGTCCTGTTCACATGCAGCTTTCCTTTTCATTGGAGCCCACAGCTGGGTGCAACATTCACAGGATCCCCAGAGATGAGAGAGGAGAAAATCTCTCAACCATTTCCTTAGGCAGGGAAGGAACCAGGGACAAAGAGCTGATGCCAAGGGAAGGCAGCTGCCAGGGCTCCACGAATGACAGCCTCAGCCCCACTCCACCAAGGCAAAGCAGAAAGCAAGGGGCACAGACCTGCACCTCCTCTGTGCCAGCAGCTCTGGACCCTCACACAGCCACCAGTGCTGGATGGCTGTGACCAGCACAGGGCTTCGAGTTCCCAGGCTGCAAAATGCTGGAGCCCCGTGGGGAACTAGGGGAGGGCTCAGCACTGGCATCTCAACCTCAAACAGGCAGCTGGGCAAGTCCTGGCGTCAGAGCCTGAGTCCACAGGGCCCCTACACTGTGACAGGGAGTTGCAAGCTCAACCATCACACAGCTTCAGCAGCCAGAGACAACCTTCTGCAAGGACCTAGCAGGCTTGAATCTGAGCCACCCTCCGTTATCTGTTCCTGCTGAGGGCTTCCTCCTCAGCCACTGTGATGGTCACTCACAAGGAGTGGCCATTCACCTCCCCAGGACCATCGAGGCTTGCACAGATGCCTCTGAGAGCAGGAAGCTCTGAGGGTTCTCAGTCTTGCCCTGCTTCTGGGAAAGGAGGTAGCAGAAAGGAGGCAGCAGATCACTGGGTCCCTCTGCACTCTCTCCACTCAGCCCATCCCAGCCAGCAGCAGGAATCACAGAATGGCTGGAAGGGACCTTTGAAGGTCATCTAGTCCAACCCCAAAGAAGGTAACCAAGAAGGACTTCTCCAAACAGCCTTTCACTCTCTGGGCACAGGATATCAAATCTGTACTACAGCTCCTTACTTAGGAGCTTCTCTGGCTTGGTGGAACCCCCTAAGCTGCAACGAGCTGCTGGTTCCAACACTGCAGCAGTGACCATGGGAAAGGTTTCTGATGTGACAGAGTTCCACCCTGGGGACTCTGCCATTTTGCCAGGGTCATTCCCCAAAGCTGAGCCCTTAAGGGGCTGCAAATACCCCACAGCCCCTCCCCTAGCCTGCTGCCCCTCTCTCCATGCACATGAGCTGTACGGAAACTCCTGCTTGGACTTGGGAGCTGTAGAAGATGAAGCCCTGGAGCTCAGGGAGATTTCCATGACCCCAGCTTCTGCTGGCAGTGTGCTGGGATGCTCTGCCTCTGCCTGCGAACCATTCTCTCTCCATCCTCTCTGGAGAAGACCCAAGCTGAGGCTGCATCTTGCAGAGAGCTGCTGAGATGGGAATGTTGACACAATTCTCTGCCCTGGAGCCAGGCCAAGCTGCCTGTGGGCTGTGGCCCACGCTACCAAACGTTGCAGCAGAGGACAGTGTTTGTTTAACTGCTTGTTCTGCCAATAGCTTAGGTTGCAAAAGCCCAAAGATTGCACAGGCAGCCTGGCACCATTTCAGCACTCATCTGGCCTTGAACCGGGGGCAGGGGCTGCTGTGCTTCGAGGAGGAACCTTGCCAGGCTTTGCTCCTCTCTTGGGGCTGCCAGGTGGGAGGGTGGGATTGGGGTGCCCCTGCTTTCAGCAGAGATGTCTCTGCTGAAGTTTGGAAGGCTCCAGCATAAACGTGTCTGCCTGGGTCTGGCCATGCTCTTGGCAAAAGCCTTTGCAGCTGAGGTCTTGCCCTGTGGCCATCCAAATCTCTGGCTGTGGGAAGGGTCACAGCCAGACAACTCCTGTCAAGGTGCAGCAGTATGAAGAACCACCAAGATATGGCCTCCTCAAGATGCCACTGATGACACACAGCCATCTGCACATTCATGTTTGCTGCCCTGGAGGAAGCTCCCTCGGGATGCCAAATGCTCCACAGGCAGCAGGCAGCTTGGTGTTGGCCCTCCCTTGGCCTGAACTACAAAACCACCACACAACAAGTAGCAAAGGGTAGAAGGTCCACCCTGGAAATGCCTACAGTCTGCTTGGGCCACAGAAATTCACAAACTGGACTTGGCAGCACCCTGAGACTAGAGGGGACCTAGCCCCAGGCAGCTCAGCTGTCCTCACACTGTCCTGCTTTAAAGTTCTTACAAGATGAAGAACCTTTTCCAGGCAGGAGGATCCTCCTTGAGTCTGACATGAATCCTCCTTCCTGCAGCTAGAGCCCCTGGTGAGCTGGTAGGCACCATGGATGTGCCACAAAGCTCTGTGCTTCATCTTCACAGCTCTCCCCCAGGTGTTTGCTTCCCTGCCTGCCTTTGCTGTCCTTCCCCCAGCACCTCAGCCACGAGGGCTCTGCTGCTGATTGCTCATCTCAAAACATTCTCCAGTTGCTCCACATCTTCTCTGAAGTGTTTGGTCTTCATGAAAACCCTCCCCTAGAGCTTCTCTATTCACAGCCACCCCATTAGATCTGCTCCACTCTGCCTGCACCACACCTGGCCAGGCTTCAGCAGGCACATTCGTGGGGTTTCAGCACTGGATCAGCTGTGCCCAATGGACACAGGGTCATGTCCTGTCTCGGGGAAGGTGCAGCAGCACCCAGGAGTCCCAGGGCAGGGCTGGCTCTGTGGCTAGAGGCATGGTGAATGCCAAGAAAACACTGAGCAGACATTCCTGCCTTCATTGCAGCTCCTCCCAGGAGCTGCGCCAGGGGAGGTTTAGGCTGGAGGTGAGGAGAAAGTTCTTCACAGAGAGAGTGGTTGGCCATTGGAATGTGCTGCCCAGGGAGGTGGTGGAGTCACCATCCCTGGAGGTGTTCAAGAGGGGATTGGACGTGGCACTTGGTGCCATGGTTTAGTCATGAGGTTTAGGGTGACAGGTTGGACTCAATGATCTTTGAGGTCTCTTCCAGCCTTCTTGATTCTATGATTCTATGATTCCTGCTGGCTGGCTGGTGGCTTCCTCAGCATCTGGCCACACCATGGTGCCAGGTGCAGTATTGGTACAGCCTGGACGCCTTGAAATGCCACAGGCTGCCAGAGCTGAGAGGATAAGCAGCAATGGGGTTTCTGGAGAGGCAGTTTGAGCAGGCAGCTGTGCATGTGGGCTTCTGCCAGAGCACAGGGAAGGCCTCTGGTGAAGCCTGGGAAGAAGAGCTGAGCACAGCATGGAGCCAGCAGAAGCAAGGAAGGTGGACAGCCCTGGGCACTCAGGACCCCATCCCTCACAGAGCACTTCCACTGCTGCCCCTGCAGCCCAGTCCCACTTTGCCTCCTGCTTTGTGCAAGGTTTCAGGTTTGTCTCTGGGGCAGCTCTGAGGTGGGATCTCTGCCTGCTTCTTTGCTTCTCCCCTTTCTGAGCCTGATTCATAAACTGCTGCTGGGGGCGGGGGGAGGATGGCAGAGAGCTGAGCACAGGAAACCAGCAGTGGTTGCTGTTATCTGGAGCACAACCACACGAGAGAGGGAAGAGTCACACTCCAGGAGCCTGTTCATGGAAACTTGTGTCTCATTGCTTGCCCCTTGAGAGTCAGATATTTATAACCCCTCACATCTCTTCTTCCTGCTCCTTTCTGTCACCAGCTTCAAAACTTGCTGATACTGTTAACCCCACAAAGGCAGCCAGCTCCTGCCCCTCGCCCCACTCCTGTGGGTAATTCTCTGCTCCCACATGGCACACACAAGTCACTGTGGCTGCAATGTTCATGGCATCTCCAGAGGACCTTCCCACCTCCTGCCGTGCTTTGTCCTGGCCTTAGGGGTACCTCACTCTCCCAGGCACACCTCACCTTCCCCTCCCCAGGTGCAGCCAGGTCCACATCAAACACTGAGGTGCTCCACACCTCTGGGCAGAGCAGACCCCTACCAGAAGAGATGAATGCAGGCAGGAGGGGCAGGTGGATGGACAGCACAAGGAGCAGAGCACAGGGACCATGGTCCTGTGCATAGTGCAGCCATGAGGTGCAGACTGCAAATGTAACAGAGACAGCAGCAGCAGAATACACGAAGGCAGCCCCCACTGGAGGTGCTGGGAAGCTCAAGGAGATGAAAAGGTCACAACTCCAATAGATGAGGGACAAGCAACTGGCACCATTTATCTGGCCCTGAGCAGAGCCTTTGGCACTGTCCCACACCACAGCCTGGGCTCCAAGCTGGTGCAGTCTGGATTGATGGATGATGGAGCACTGGGTGGGGAAGGAACTGCCTTGAAGGATGCACCCAGAGGGTGGCTGCCAAGGGGTCCATGGCCAAGTGCAGGCCAGTGCCAAGTGGAGTCCCTCAGGGATCAGGACTGGCACCAGTCCTGTTTCACATCTCTGTTGGTGCCATGGACTGTGGCACTGAGGCTCCCTCAGCACCAAGCTGTGAGGTGCTGCTGACAGCTGGAGGGAAGGATCCATCCAGAGGGACCTGGGCATGGTGCAGAGCTGAGCCCAAGCCAAGCTCAGGAGGTTCAACAAGACCAAGGGCAAGGTCCTGCAGCTGGGTCAGGGCAGTGCCAGGCACTGCTAGAGGCTGGGCAGGGACTGGCTGGAGAGCAGCCCTGAAAGAAAGGCCTTGGGGGTGCTGGGGGAGGAGAAGCTCAGCAGGAGCCAGCAGTGAGCACTTGCAGCCCAGAGAGCCAAGCAGAGCCTGGGCTGCAGCAGGAGAAGTGTGGCCAGCAGGGCCAGGGAGGGGATTCTCCCCCTCTGCTCCACTCTGCTCAGACCACTCCTGGAGCTCTGTGTCCAGTTCTGGAGCCTCTGTTCCAGGAAGGATCTGGAGGTGCTGGAAGGTGTCCAGAGAAGGGCCACGAGGATGAGCAGAGGGCTGGAGCTGCTCTGCTCTGGAGACAGCCTGAGAGAGTTGGGGTTGTGCAGTCTGGAGAGGAGAAGGCTCTGAGGAGACCTTCTTGTGGCCTTCCAGGATCTGCAGGGGGCTACAGGAAAGCTGGGGAGGGACTTTTGAGGGTGTCAGGGAGTAATAGGACTAGGGGGGATGGAGCAAAACTAGAAATGGGGAGGTTCAGATTGGATGTTAGGAAGAAGTTCCCCATGAGGGTGGTGAGAGACTGGCACAGGTTGCCCAGGGAGGTGGTGGCAGCCTCATCCCTGGAGGTTTTTGCAGCCAGGCTGGAGGTGGCTGTGAGCAACCTGCTGTAGTGTGAGGTGTCCCTGCCCATGGCAGGGGTTGGAACTGGATGAGCCTTGAGGTCCCTTCCAACCCTGACAGTTCTGTGACTCTATGCACAACGCTGCAGCCACCCTGCAGAGCCTGAAAGTCTCCTGTGAGAGCAGAATCTGTGCTGGTCTGTGTTGGTCTGTGCTGGTCAGTGCTAGTCTGTGCTGGTCTGTGTGGGTCTGTGCTGGTCTGTGCTGGTCTGTGCTGGTCTGTGCTGGTCAGTGCTGGGCTGGGCTGGTCTGTGTTGGTCTGTGCTGGTCTGTGCTGGTCATTGCTGGTCTGTGCTGGTCTGTGCTGGTCTGTGCTAGTCTGTACTGGGCTGGTCAGTGCTGGTCTGTGCTGGTCAGTGCTGGTCTGGGCTGGTCTGGGCTGGTCTGGGCTGGTCTGTACTGGGGTGGTCAGTGCTGGTCTGTGCTGGTCAGTGCTGGTCTGTGTTGGTCTGTGTTGGTCTGTGCTGGTCTGTGCTGGTCAGTGCTGGTCTGGGCTGGTCTGTGCTGGTCTGGGCTGGTCTGGGCTGGTCCGGGCTGGTCTGGGATGGTCTGTGCTGGTCTGTGCTGGTCCATGCTGGTCTGGGATGGTCTGGGATGGTCTATGCTGGTCAGTTCTTGTCTGTCCTGCCTTTGGACAAGGCTCAAGAGGTACCAGAGGCAGTTCCCCACAGCATGGCCCAAGGGTGGAGCAGCTGCTGCTGGGGCAGCTGAGGGAGCTGGGGTGGTTCGGTGTGAAGAAAAGGAGGCTGTGAGGAGACCTCATTGCTCTCTACAGCTCCCTGAAGGGAGGTTGTAGAGGTGGGGATTGGTCTCCTCTCACAGATCACAACTGATAGGACAAGAGGAAATGGCATCAGGTTACACCGGGGCAGGTTTAGACTGGACATGAGGAAAAAATTCTACCCCTAAAGGGTTCTCAGAGCCTGGCACAGGCTGCCCAGGCAGTGCTTGAATCCCCATCCCTGGATGTATTTAAAAGCCTTCCAGGCATGGTGCGGAAGGCTGTGGTGTAGCAGTGGCCCTGGCAGAGTCAGACAATGGCTGGAATGAGGCACCTTGAGGATCTTCTCCAAGCAGAGTGATTCTGTGATTCTGTGCAGGTGTCCATGGTGCCAGCAGAGCTGGGAGCCAGGCACACAAACCAGCACCCTGCACAGGGCACCCTCCCCACTGGCACCATGTGATGCCCATCAGGTGACAACACCACAACTTGTTTTCAGGAATACTGAGCTGATGAATAACAAAAATAGGAACCTGACAAACAGGTCTGAGCGACCTGGATCCCAGGCAGCTCTCCCAGGACAAACTTTCAGTTGCCCTGAGTCACCCAACCCTGCTCCTGCCCCTGCCCCTGCCACGGGAGCCAGAGCCGCCGGGCACCTGCCTGCCTGCAGGCTTGAGGCTTCCCAGGGCTTTGCACAGCCCCTGCCCAGCACCTGGACTGGGTGGAAAGGGGAAAAGCAGTTGGGCATCCTAATGGTGTCAGTGGAGTGAGAGGGGCAGGACTGAGGTGGGAGAAGCAGCATCACAGCCACAAGGGTCTGGGCATGGCAGGAAGAGCATCATTGCCACATCCACACAGGGATAACAACCCCTGCCAGGAGAGGTTGCACAACACAGGGAGAAGGCAGATAAACAGCAGCAGCTATTGTTGATGATAATGCAAGAAACCCCACACTACAGCCCCCCCCCAGAGAGTCACCACCACAGCCCTGACCACCCCACACCTCCAAATGCAAGGCAGTTGCATGGGGCAACTGCAGCAGGCCAGGGAAACTGCCACAGCTAATCTGCCTCCACAGCAGCACAGGTGCCAGGAGATAAGAAACAACCCCAGAGCTCTCTGGCTCCATGCCCCAGAGGACACTGCCTTGCAGGAGCAGCCATTCTGGTGGGACAGCCCCACTGCTGCCCATGCCCACTGCTGGCCAGCCCCACTGATCCCAGCATCAAGCACAACAACCTGGGGGGACTGCCAGACACAGGGCATTGCACAGGGTCCCACAGCCTGGCCCCATGATGCCTGACTCAATGTGCTGCTTGCCAGGGAAACCACAGCACTGCTCCTTCCATCTGGGCTTCAGGTCCTGAGGGACAGCTCAGTGACCAAGACCTCCAGAGAGGCCACATGGGGAGAAGCATATGGCCACGGAGCAATGAGAGCCAGGCTTGGGCAGAGCTCCTTCAGCTGAAGCAGCCCTGTGGGCTGTATGAGAAGGGATTAGTCCTTAGCTTGTCTTTAGGACACGCTGGGGTACCTGGGCAGGACAGTCACGGGACTGGAAGCTCCATGCAGGAACCTGTGTTCCAAGTCCCATGACACTGAAATGGAGCATTCCTTTAACACTAGGGCCCCCTTGGTGTGCTGGACCACAGACACCATATGGAAACCTCCAAGGTGGAAAGGAAGGCCAGAAAGGAGAACCAGCAACAGAGTACCAGTGAGGTATCTGCAGGCTGGTGGTGGTCCAGCCTGTGGCCAGCAGAAGGACTGTGGCAGTGCCTTGGTTTGGCCAGGGTGAGCCACAGGCTGGGGAGGGGTGGCAACACGGGGAGGAGGTGAGCAGCAACACCTAGAGCTGGGCAGGAGCTGGGCACATGCATGGTGCTGTACCACTGGCAACCGGTCAGGCAGGCTGCCTGCTCCTGCCATGCTTGGAGCAGCACTCAGAGCCCTTTGGGACAGGCTCAGGCGGCACATCCATGGCTGGGTGCTGCTCAGGAGGCTCTCTGCAGAGCAGGACTGGTTTGCTGTTGTCAAACCCCAAAGGGAAGGTCCCTGAGAGCTCAGAGGGTGACAAGTGGGCAGAATGGGGACAGGCAGCTGGGAGGGTCGGAGGTCAGGTACCACACCAGGTGTGTTGGGGTGGGTCTGCCTCAGGACTAGAAGCCTTCTGACCCTTTGAGGCTAAAGTGCAACCAGTGCCTGCCATGGTGCAGGTCTAAGCCCAAAAGGGCCACACTGGCAGAGTAGAGCAGAGCAAGGCAAAGCTGCAGGGCAAAGAGCCAGGGTGCTGAGTCCCACAGCAGCTCTGCAGGCACCAGCGAGGAGCAGCCAGATCCCACTGCCCCCTCCTGCTCCTCACAAGCAGCCTGGCCCCAGCCTCACAAGGACACTCAGGCAAACACGTGGCTGTGCCCAGCTCACCTCCCAGCCACCTCCCCCAAGCCTGGGAAGAAGGCCCTGGCCCTGGCCCTGGCCCTGGCAGGGAGCAGAGCAGGAAGCAGCCAGCACAGGGGGTGTAGCAGGGCCAGGGGAAGGCAAACAAGAGAAAGCAATTGAGGAAGCTTGCACGTCTCAGCCAAAGTCCAAAGCAGGAGGTGCTTGCAAAGGACACTGGAAACATTCCAGTGATGTTATCTGCCCCCACAGAGCAAGATTAGCCCAGAGGGAAAAAATAAGAAGTTGTTTACAAGCTGGGCAAGCCAGGCAGTGGTTGGAGCACGTCAGAGCTGGGGCAGCTGCTGGCCTGCCTACGTCTGCTTCTTAGGAAGAAGCACCACAGCCCTCCATGCCCTGCTCTGCTCTCAGTCACCTTGGCACCATGCAGTGGCCCTGGCAGGTGAGATGGTGCTGAAGGGCTCCTGGTGCACATGGCTGCCAGTGCCCAGGAAGCACAGAGCCACATGTGTGCTTGGCAGGCTCCACACAGCCTTCCCTTCCCTGGCACCTCTGCCCCCGAGTCCAAGCAGGGTTAATGGGGACCCAGCTTCCCTGGAGCTGGCCACCAGCTGCACAGCAGTCACATTGCTCCCAGCATTAGCAGTCCCTTGTGAGGCTACCAAGGAGCAACCTGCCCTTCTCCCCCTCCCCTGGACTATTTGCACTGCTGGGCTCTTTCGAACACCTCCTGCCTGTTTTGAAGACTTTCCATCTAAATGCAGATGAGGAATCAGAGGATAATGTAGCACCTGGATTCAGTTCTCCTGGAGGACCTTTTTATCATGCAGAAATTGGGGGGAGAGAATTGAATTGCTGTTTGGTGCTACATCAGCACCCAGCCACCAAGCAGGGAGGCCTCATTAGTGCCCCAGAGAGGTGCCACACCTGCCCCTCCCAGGCTCCTCACTCTTCCTCCATATTCTTTGTCTGTTGGGCCTTCAAGGCTGCTCTCAGTGAAACCCACACTCACCTCCTCTCTCTCCCAGGAATCTGCCTAGGAGGCATTTGCCCATGGGAGCTCCATGCTGGCACAAGCCTGTTCCTGCCCCCCCTGCACTACAGAGGGGAGACACAACACCAGAGCTGCACCATGCAGAGTCCTCCTCTGTAGACCACCTGTGGGGTGACAACTCCACAGACACAAGCAGGTGGCCCTGGGGCACCTTCCAGGAGAAGATGATGTGTCCTGCCACAAAGCCCCAGGGGAACTGGGATCCACCACACCTCCTGGCTGGGCTGTGCTGGGCCCATGGTCCTGGTGGCACCACAGAGTCCCCATGTCCTGCCCAGGGAGTGGTGCTTGGCCCTCATGTGGAGACAAGAAACAGGTTTGGTAACAAGTGTCTGGAATAATTTGCTGTTGGCCAGGACCCCTCCAGTCCTCTTTGCCAGAGGCTCCTGTAAGACACAGAGCCATACTCCATGTCAAGACTTAAGAGTTCATTTAAGTTGTAGGTCTTGGCTTGTTCACACACTTACCTAAAGCCAAACTGGAGAAACTCCATTGGAATTTGCTCCTGGTTCAGTGTTTACAGCACCAGGGCCTCTGCTGGACTTCTCAGCTTCAAAGCCAAGGTTTGCAGACCAATGTGACCATCCTCAAGCAAACAAAACCCAACAGTGCACTGCATCCCCTTCTCAGCTCCTGACTGCCAGCAGCAGAATCTGCTGGGAAAGCACCAGAGAGTCACAGCATCACAGAATCACAGTCACAGAACATTAGAGGTTGGAAGGGACCTCCAGAGATCACCCAGTCCAAACTCCCTGCCCCAAGCAGGGTCACATGCAGCAGAAGTTCACTGTATGGAGAATTCTGGCAGCTGGTGGTGAGTGTTTGGTTAAACTTGGATGTCCCAACACCAGCAAACACCAGGTGCAAAAGCTTCCAGCTCCTTGGACGTGCAGCCTCAGACAAGCCTTGAAGGAATCAGACCATGGTCACCCTTCCAGCAAGAAGGGAGAAGCAGCTGGCAATGTGAGCTCTGGGCCACTTGGAGTCCAGCAGAGGTGTGTGGCCATCCTGTGCCTGGCTGCTGGCTGCTCTTTCTCTCCAGGGGCCTGTGGCACCAGTGAGAAGCTGGCTGTGGGCTGCAGAGCTGCTGTGGCAGCTGAAACCCATCCCCACCCTCATCTTCCTCAGAACCCCTCCAGCCCTTCCAGTACCCAAAACGTAGGTACTGCTGAGGGGTGGATTGAGTGAGGGCAGATAAAGGCAGGAGGGAGCTGGTTGCTGCCACGTTATGACTGTCCTGGTGTCTAACAGCTGCCCCCTGGGGCACCCAGTGCCCTTGGCATTTTCCTGCCATCATGGAACAAAAGCTTTAGTGATTTGGATCCAGGCTGGTCCAGCCCAAGCTCTTCCCAAGTGCCACAGTCAGCCAGCAGCTGTGCCAGGGGAACTGCTGTGCCCAGGGCAGCTGCTGAAGCTACAGCATGCAGGAGGAGCAGCTCACCTGCTGGCTGGCATCTTCTGGAAGAGCAAGACCTCAGGAATCCTTTGTGACACAGCTCCAAGGCATTTGAGCTGATACCAGAATGCTAGGGGTTGGAACAGACCTTAAAAGATCATCAGGTCCAACCCCCCTGCCAGAGCAGGATCACCCAGGGCAGGTCACACAGGAACACGTCCAGGCAGGTTTTGAAAGTCTCCAGAGCCTCCACAACCCCCCTGGGCAGCCTGCTGCAGTGTTTTGCCAAATGGAAGTGATGCATGCACCCTGCTGCCCCATGTATGCCCACAGCCAGACCCAGATGCTGCACCACCAGGCAGTTGTTCCTGGTGGGCCTCAGTTTAGGTCACACCTCCAGAGACTTCCAGACCCCAACTGCACATTTCCAGCCCCCCACTGCACATTTCCATCCTGTGCATGTGTCCTTCAGAGAGCAGGGGACTGCAAAAGGGCTTTTTGTGGGCATTGCTGCTCAAAGGCAAGCTCCTCCTTTTACTGAGGATATTGCAAATTGGTTTAGCTTCCATCTGCACACCTTTGGAGATGGTGGGAGCTGGGCATCCAGCAGCCTTTGAGTCATGGGGTTCCTCAGACTGGTCCATCTACACCCAAACACAGAGCTCACATCACTACTGACATTGCTCTGCCATCTCCATGCAAAGGTAAACCCCACCCCAGAGCAGTGGGTGGGTTGTAAACTGAAATGCAGAGTGAAAATCACTTGGTCAGAGGAAACTCCCTCAAAAATCCTCTGCTTGCCCTCTGTTCATCAGCACATCCGCCAGAGCTCTTTATTAAAATATCCTTTGGTTTTTCCTTCGTTCTCCCAAAGATGGAGGCTCTCAGACTCACGGAGTGTAGGTCAGCAGCTGGAATCTGTAGGAGCCAGCTTTGACCCAAGCAAAACATTGTGAGATGGAAGTGCTCACATCTCTGCTTACCAAGAACACCTATCCCTGGCACCTCTCATCCCTGGGGGGCTCTGGGGACGTGATTTTACCACAGCAACACCACTGGGTCTGTGCAGTGGATGGGTGATGATCAGGGATCAAAGCTGTACAGCAGGCTCCAAGCACCTCCTCAGAGGGCACAGAAAAGGTCTGCAGTGTGCTGGTGATCAGGTCCTAAACTGATGCCCAACCAAATGCATGCCTTGACCCAGGACATAGACCATGGGGGGTGCTTCCAGGTCCCCAGTCATGCAGAGCCCAACTGGTGGCACTGCAGCACAAATCTGACTAATTTCCAGCCTGGGTATTCCACCCTCGATAAGACACCAGCACCACCAGCCTGGGGAAGTCCCATCTCAGGAAGCCATCAATGACACACTGCTGGGGCTGGCCTGTGTGGTGACTTCAGTCAAGGCTGACCAGCAGACAGCCCCAGGCAGTTCTTCTCCTCCCCAGGAAGGGCAGGCTGGCCATGGGCTGATGGCCATGGGGAGGTGGAGGAGGCACTGCAAACCTGGGCTTAGATCCAGCCCCACTCAGCACCTTGTACATACAGCTGCAGTGGTTTGGGTCCTTAATATTCAAGACCTCAGCACCACAAGGAACCACTGCTTGTTCTGGGCCAAAAAGACAGCTGTGAGATGCCGCCAGGACCATGCAGCCCTTCCCCAACTCTGCTCTTCAGCCATCAGCTGGGCAGTGTGAAGTGTAGTAGTAAAGTCTGTGCTGGTCCTTGTGAAATAAAACCTGACTGGCTCAAGGAAAGGAAGTCCTCAAGACACAAGGCCTCCCATACCCCTCCTTTTCTGCAGTGCTTCCTTTCAGAGCACCCTGGGTTATGCTGCTGAAACGTCTGGGAGACGACATCAGCAGGCAGATCAGAGAGCTGAGCCCAGCCAACAGAGCTCCATTTCTGACCACGCTCTGGCCATTTCTGGCTGCTGCTCTGCCTCACCCTCCCCACAGGAGAAGGGATGTAAGTCAGTGCAGATGCAGGGGACTTCCACACTCATGTTCAGCAGCTCTGCTGCTCTCCCATCTGCCAAATCATTTCCAAATGATTGGATACCTACCAGCCTTGGGTCTTCTGTAATGCAAACTTCTCTAAGGGCCCCTTCCCACCTGTTACTCATGTCCAAAAATTCCTGCCCCTGGCTGAGACCTGCACTTCACACCACACCTCTCCCCTCCTCCAAGTGAGAGAGGTTTTTATGGCTGGATGCACCTGCAAAGAGGAGGCAGACACTCCCCTTAGGTTTGTTCCTCACCTGGGTGTGCATCTGCCTGTGAAGTGCAGGCAGGAGTATGTGAGAATGTGTTTGTTAGCACTAAAAATGCATTGGTCAAAACCTCTGGGGTTAAAAAACAATCATTACATAATTACATTAAACAATTAACGAACTGATTCATCAGCTACAGCCTCACCAACAACACTGAAACCCATCCCAGCCACTTAACCAGGCAGAAGGTGGCACAAACAAAAGCAACTCCCAGAATGTCCTGGAGGTTAATGGCTCTGTGCTCTGTCCAGGTAAGAGCAGACACTTTCCATTCCTGGCTGCTGGGAGCTGCTGGCTCCTGGGCTCTATCTGCTCCAAGGTGCTGGTTTGAGGTGAGTTGATGCAGAGATATTCCATGGAAGTAACCCTCAGGTCAGTGCTGTGTGCTTGGCCACTTGCCCAAGGTGCCCATGCTGCCCATGCTGCGCAGGTTCAGTCCCTTCATGACTTGGCCCTCATTTCTCCAGCCACAGCTACAAACAACTTCTCTGGCAATACCTGGAACACTTTGTTGGCTCTTCCTTCTGCTCAGCAGGGTCCATGAGCATAAGGAATATGCAGAACACACAAAACTCCAGAGAAGGCCCTGCTCCAGCTCTCCAGACACCAGAGCTGTGATCTGTGATGCTGTCACTGAAGGTTGCACAGGAGAGCACACAGAGAGAATGCAGCTGAGGAAGCAAAGGTAACTTTGGCATCACCTGCCTGCCAGCTGGGTAACCATGCGACACTAATACAGAAGAACTCTCTGGGTTCCTTCAAAACAAAAAGCAAAGGGGAAAAATCACCACTGTGCTTTCCTCCACCACTGTAAATCACCACGTCCTAAGGAGAGCTGCAGTGCTGCTGTGGTCTTGGCCCATGTAAAACAATTTGACCAGCAGAGCTGAAGGGCTGAGCATGCAGGCTGCACTGGGACCCCAGGAGCCAAAACTAAGCTCAGGGGTGAAAGACACAGTTGCAGATCATAGAATCATAGAATCAGTCAGGGCTGGAAGGGACCACAAGGATCATCTAGTTCCAACCCCCCTGCCATGGGCAGGGACACCTCACACTAGATCAGGCTGGCCAGAGCCTCATCCAGCCTGGCCTTGGATGGAGTTACACCAGCAAACCTCTGCCACCTGGCAGCAATGTCAATGGTACAAGCAGAGATTTGCAGCCAGTTGTCTTTCCAGCACCAGTGCATCCTTGCTGCTAGGGCATTGCTGGCACATCCCTGGAGATGTTCAAGGTGAGGCTGGACAGGGCTCTGGGCAACCTGAGCTGGAAGATGTCCCTGCTGACTGCAGAGGAGTTGGACTGGATGAGCTTTGGAGGTCCCTTCCAACCCAAACCATTCTATGATTCAGTACCCAACCACCTCGTTGATGCCACAGGTAACGCCCCCTCAGTCACCTTGGCTGGTGAGGTCTCCCTTAATGGGGACACCCTGCAGCCACAACTGCTATCAAGCACCCTTCCCATGGCAGCCAGCACCTTGCTGCAGCTAGGCACGGGCTGGCAGGGGCCAGTGTGTAGTGGCCCTAGAAGCACTTAGCAAAATCCGTGTGCACATCCTGCAGTATGGACAGACCCAGCACCACCTCCACAGCAGCCACCTGTGCCGCAGCCAGCCAGGTGGTCAGGCAGGGGGGCTTGGACAGTGACACTCAGGAAAGGGAAGGCTCCAGCCAGACGATCCTTAGGCTGTTTGCATCAGAGAGGGTCCCTGCTCAGGCAGCAGAGTGACTGCAATGCAAGCAAACACTGCTCAAAACCGGTGCTGGGAGCAGGAAGGACTTCCCTGAGGTGCCCCAGACACCAGGCCCAGGCCTTACTCCAAGGCAGATAAGTGGAGGATTGACAGAGCTGATCCAAGTTTTCCACAGCTGAGTATCCCTGGAGGAATTGTGGTGCCCACACAGGGATTCCCAGCCCAGCATGCTGGGGACGTTGCCCCTATTCCCAGCCATCTCCTGCTCCTTGCCCTTGGCATCCTGCTCAGGAACAGTGTGCACTGAGGGCCTCCTCACCCCCACTACGGTATCAGGGGGAAACTTGGGGGCACTGGGCTGAGGACCCTGGATGTCCCCTGTTCCTTGCCCTCCGAGCCTGCCCAAGGAGTCTGCACCCAGAGCCCGCTCCCAGAGCCCTGACAATGAGGATTTGCCAACAGAAATGCCCTGAATCTGGGAAGCTGCCGGTGCCCCCCCGGCTGGGCTGTGTCGCGACTTGGGGCGTGCTGCGAGCACGGCCCGGAGAGCCCCACCGGCAGCCGAGCCGCCAGCCAGGGACACGGCCCGGAGAGCCCCACCGGCAGCCGAGCCACCAGCCGGGGATACGTCCCGGCCATTGTGCTCCCGCCCGCCCCGTCGGGGGCCGGGCAGCACCGGGCCGCGCTCCAATGGGCGGCGGGGGGCCGGGCCGGGCTGCCCGCCCCTGCCCGCGGCCCTTTAAGTACCGGGAACGCGAGGGGCAACCCAGGGTGAGTGGGGTTGAGCAAAGTGAGTGGCGCTGCTGGCCGTGGAGCCGCTGCCCGCCGGAGCTTCGGATCGGTGCGTACTCGCTCGGGCACAGCCCGGACCCCCGGGGCGGTCGCGGGGCGCCCGCGCAGAAGCCTCCTCGGAGCGTTCGGCTCCGAGCTTTGTGCGCCGGCAGCGAGCGGGCAGCAGCCCAGCTTTGGTGGAGAGCGCAGCGCGGCGCCCTGCTCCCAGCGTGAAGCAGGCGGCGGCTTCTGCGGGGTCCTCGGTCGGAGCCGGCAAGGACGGGAGTGAGAAACGGCGCCGTCCCCGGCAGCCCTGCCCTGAGCCGTGTGTCGCCGTGCAGGGGCCTGGAGCCATGGCCGAGCACATGATGATGTCCATGAGCCACGGTGGCACCGGGCTGCAGAGCTACCGCATGGGAGTGAGCGGGCTGCAGGGACCCCCGCAGCACGGGCAGCATGTGCTGAGGACGCTGCCTGCCGCCGGCCAGATGATGCCCTACGGAGGGGCTGGCATGGACGGTGCGATGAGGCCGAGACCCAACCTCAGCGCACAGATGGGACACCACCAGATGCAGAACGCGATGATGTTCAGCGGCCCCGGGCAGCAGCAGTACATGGGGCCGGTGGGCACCCAGCAGCTAATGGCCAGCATGCACCTACAAAAACTCAACACCCAGTACCAGGGGCACCCACTAGGCATGAGCAATGGGCCCATGGGAGCTGGAGCCCAGCAGTACAGAGTGGGACCCAACCAGCACCCAGGCATGCAGCACATGCCCTCACCGGCACTCAACTTGAACATTATGGACACTGATCTCATAGATGAGGAGGTCTTGACATCCCTTGTGCTGGAACTGGGGCTGGACCGGATTCAGGAGCTGCCAGAGCTATTCTTAGGACAGAACGAGTTTGACTTAATTTCAGACTTTGTTAGCAAACAGCAACCCAGTGCCATCAGCTGTTGAGGGGCTTTGAGCTCCTCCTTGCGTCTTGGTGGTTTTGAGTTTGTTTCCAACTTCCTTCTCCACCTACCATCCTCCTCCCTTCCCCTGCTTTGCCCTGTCCTGGATTCCTGACCTCCCCCAAAGACAATCATCGGACACTGGTTTGCAATGGATTGCTTTTCTCTTCCGTGTGGCTGTTCTGTGCGGGAGCTCCCGGGCAGGGTATGAGTACCCCGGACAGAGAGCAGATCAAGAGCTCTTGCCGTAGAGCTGCCTCTAAAGGGCACTAACAGGATTTCTGGCTTAAGCAGGAATAATGGATTTATGACTTTCTACAAGCAGGCTTGGGGAGCAGGAAGCCAGGGGCAGCTGGCAGCCCTGCCAGTAGCTGGATTTGCTCAAGAATTCTGTGTGGGCAGTGAAGTTAAAGCATCCCCCGAGAGGGGATTCTCCCTGGTGCACGGTTTGAACCCTTGCAGACGTGGGTGGGGTTGGATACTTGTTGGGACCTTTTTACTCTGACAGTAACTAGGTCTGGGGTCTGGTGCGTTCAGCTGAGAAGGGGCAGCTCTCCAGCAGGCTGCTCTGTTTGAACTGGCTGAGCAAAATAAAGCCTGGAGCAGGGTGTGCTGCTGGGCCTGAGTGCTCTCTGTGGAACTTCAGCTCTCCAACCTGTACAGCAAATCAACTGTAACAATTTACAAAGTGTTTTGAGTTTCATTCGAGCATAAAGCTTAAAGCTGCAGTCTAGCTCCACTTTTCTTCCCCTCTCTGAAACCAAATAAAGACCATGGAACTGTATATTCCAGATCAAATCTTATTTATTTTCCTAGGATTATTTATTGGCAAGGGCTCCTTTTGTTATTTGGCTTTGGCACTGCTGGGAAGGATGCATGGAGAATACTGCAGCTTTAAGATGCTGGCTTCAGTGGGAAAAGAGGGGAAAAAAATCAAGGCTGGGATGGTTTTCAAGCTGTTCTGCAGACAGCCACTCCAGCCCAAGAGCTTTCTGCTGAAGGCACAGGGCTGTAAATCCAACACCTTCCTGAACATGATAACGGTGACTCGATTTCTAACTCCCTTACTCGGAGAAGGTTAAATGTAAAAGCTCAAGGGGTTTTGTTTCCTCTGCTGTCTCTTGTTTCCAGGCTCTGTGGAAAGCTCCTGGTAACTCCTAGCTCCTGCTGCCCCCTGCTGCTGCCAGCTCCTGGCAGCTGCCACTCAACAACCCGGCGAGAATGTACAGATGGATTTGCAAATAAAAGCTGAAATCTCTCTCCAGTGTGCATTTGTTTGGTGCTGGGTGCTGGGCTCTGGCTCAGGCGCAGTGGTGAGCACAAGGGAGAAGGTTTTTCTGCTCCTGGGCTGTGGGCCCAGGCCCCAGTGATGCCCACCTGACACTGGAGTTGGCAGGGCTGTGTTTGTTGCTTAATGCTTGGACTCAGTCAGTCCTTACTTGTGGCTGGGAGGATGAGGTGCTCCTTCCTAACATGGCTGCTGCCTGAGCCCTGCTGCTGCCTGACCCAAGGCACTCAAACTCCTTTCAGCCCAAGTGCAGCTCTGCTGGCTGGGTTACAGCTCTGCCAAGAGCTCTCTGCTGCACTTTTCTGTACCATAGAGGCTTTACAAATCAAGACAGCCTTTGATCTACTTTTCCAGAGCACAGGCTTTTCTTTTTAAAGGATTCTCAGGTAGTCCTTTTGCAGAGTTCAGGAATGTTCCCATGTGTCCCTTTCCTGCCCTGCAGCTGTGGATGCTCATATTGGAGCAGCTGGAGCACCCTGAGCACACTTTGCATTGCCTGTCAGTGTCCCCTGGCCTTCCTCCTGACACAGCTCAGGGCAGTTGTTGACATTCTGTCCTGCCCTTTTGGTGGTTGTGCCTCTGCAGTCTAGAGAGCTGCTCAGAAATTAAATGGCAGGGCTTGTGTGGCAGGGAGGGAGAGCCCTGCTGGGACTGTCAGCTCCATGGGCATGGGTTTGAGACCTGGGAGAGTTTTGCTTTCTTTTCTTTCTGTGCAGCTGCAGAACAGCAGATGGCTTGGTGAGCAGCCTGTAGGTAAGCAAGGAGTTGACAGCTGAATTTACTCCTCAGAGTAAGAGGAGCTGCACCCCAGAAACCAGGCATGTTCCAGGCTGTCAGCTGTGGTCGTGGGGAGTGCAGGCTGCCTGCCTTACCACTGAGTCCCAGCTACAAGTGTGGAGCTGTGTCCAGCCCACAGATGCAGGGTTGCCAACCTGAGCAGTTTCTGCAGAGCCTTTCCAGGAACAGACTTCTGTTTAAGCAGCACCTGGCACTTGGTGCAAATGGGACAGGGACCTGTCTGTGCATCCTCCTGGGGCTGTGCAGTGGGAAGGGACTGTTGATTAAAGCTGGAGCAGGGGAACTGATATCAGCAGAGATGCAGAGTGACTGAGGCTTCCCAGTCAGGCTTTTCTGGGGAGTCTGTGCCATCAGGCTCTGTGAGCTGATTTCAATGTCAGCTTTCATACAAATGCAAACTTCAGAGCAGGGAGGAACTCAGGTGTGTTACCTTGTCATTCCCCCCCAAAAATACTGTTAGTTGTGGTCAGCCTCTGTGGCTTCTTCCATAACCCAGGCCAAAACCACATTTCTGCCCCAGGCCTGTTGCTTTTGGCTGAGTAACTCAGTCCAGTGGTCACCTCCTTTCTAATGCTGCCTTGGTTTATGTGCAGTTTGGGGCACCTCTCTTTGTGCTGCCTGCCTTCTATGCCATGCACTAGGCACACAGGACCTGCTACTGTGCTACCAGCTGCAGCTTGGGCATCTCCAGCTCTCCCACCTGGCTTTACAGTGCAGCCTGGCAGGGTGCTGGCACCTTGCAGTGAGCAGAGATGCCAGGTGGCAGTGAGGGGACCCAGCTACCTGGGTCTGCACAGCAGTTCCTTGAAGTCATCCAAGGTCAGCAAAAATACACCAGGGTTGAGCTCTGCTTTTCCCATTTAGTGCTGAGCTCTCCATCCAGCCCCAGGAGGAGGGCAGCAGGGTGATGCTCTGCTGCCTGCACAGAGCTCCAGCTGGCTGCTGAATGACAGTGCCAATAGGTCTGGGAGTTCTCAGGACAGAAGTCAAGTCCTCACGTGGAGAGTTTGTGTTCACAGGCAGCTGCTGTGAAGAACTCTCCTCTGAAGCACCAGAAGATGACTTCCTTCTTCCTCTGTGTGAGGGATGAAGGAAGGTTCTCCAGCTCCACTGCCTAGTCCAGACAGGATGGCTGGGACACAACCACAACCACCCTGTCCACTCACCTTGGCTGGATCCTCTCTTGTACTCCAAACAGCTTTTGCAGTTATTCTTGTGAAGACCAGGACTTGAGGCAGCCTCTGGGGGCATGTGTGTGAAAGTTCAGCAAGGCATCCCTGTCCTTGACCACACTGCACTACTGGTGATGAGGTCTGCTGATAGTGCTCAGTGGTTCAGAGTAGCAAAGAGGAAAGTCCAGTGCAGAGAGCTGGTGAAGAGCCTGCTCATAGTGACTGGGCAATGTGCTGAGCCACAACTGTAAACATGAAATTGTGTGGGGTTCACCTTTCCTGACTTCACACAGCACAGTGCTGGGCTCTGAACCAGCTACAGCCCCTCAGAAAGGATCTGAGCACTGCATGAAGGTCCCCATGAAAAACCTCAGCTTGCTGCTGTGGGGGAGCCAGGCAAGAGGAATAGAAAGCAGAATGAAGCAGCCAGGGCCCTGCAGTTCAGCTGCATCCTGTGCACTGCCCACGCTGGAGGATTGTCCACAGCTCTGGGCTGATCATCAGCAAAATGGTAACATAAGACCTGAGAAACTGCAGCAAAAGAGGAAGCAGATGGGGCAGGGGAATGCTGCTCTAAAGAAGCCACAAAGCAGAGCAGGACTCCTCAGCCAGGGAGAAGGATGGGTACCAGAGGGCTATAAAGGAAGTGAAAGTGGATGGTGAGGAGGGGATTGTTTTCCCCAGGTGACAGCAGGTGTCTGGTGACCTCTGAAATGCAGGTGGCAGGGGCCAGGTTCAGGCTGGAGTGAGCAAAGGTATCTCTGCATGTGATGTGAGCTGACACTGTGAAGCTTTCTGACAGCCTGGGAGCACTTGGGAGGGTGCAAAGCTCCTCTGTACCACCAAAGAGCCAGCTGCTGTCTGACCAAGCCCCTGCACTTGTGCCTGCTCTCACTGGCCACAGCTGGGCACCTGGGCATGAGCCAGCACAACACTGACAGAAAGAGACAAAATCTCATTTGGAGCCCAAAGAATTGAGAAGCTCAAGTGAGAACTGCCAGGGAAAGCCAAGCCAGAAGCCCATCTAGCCTGACCTGCTCTCTGGGATTGGGTAGTCAGGGAGGACCTTTCAGAAACCAAGCCTTGTCCATGGTCTTTCTCATGATCCTCCTTCACAGCTCTCAGAAAGTTGTGGGCCAAGGAGTTCTGAGCCACAGGCTGCATAAACACCCTGTGAGGGATCTGCCCAGCCTCTGCCTGCAATCACTTTCCAGTCCATAGCTACATTTTCCTTCAGCCATACCTTGTGCCACTGAAATCCACAAGGCAGTCATGAAGATGTTCTCAAGCCCTTCATAAGAAACTTAAGCTAGGTAAGCTCCTCTTCATGTCACACCTGCCACCCACTGGCTTGCTTGGGTGTCCCCTAGCTCCCAATCATTTCTTGGGCACCTTCTCCACACCAGCAATGACTTTATGGGAGCTGTGATGTTCTCTCCTGAGTGTCTCTCCATTCACTCTGTTTAGCCTGTCGTGGTCACCTTGTCCTGTCCTGTCTCCAGCTGTGTGGGCTGAGGGAGGGAGCAGCACTGCTTTAAGCTGTCCATGTGTCATGGATTTCTCCAGTGCTATAATTAGCTCCTGCTTGTTCTGTGTTTCAAAGATTCATCACGGAACCACAGGAAGATTTAGACTGGAAGAGACCTCTGGAGATCACCCAGGCCAATCTGCTCCAAGCAGATTCCCAGGTAGGGCAGGCTGGTCAGGGCCCTGCCCAGGCACATTTCTGAAAGCCTCAGAGGAAGGGATTTCTCCAGACCACTGTTTCAGGGCTCTCACTGCTTGCCTAATTTCTCTCTTCCCAGCTGGTTGTTGGCTGGCACAGGCATGGAGCTCAGTGTGCAGGGACTCCTGATGTCTCTCCCAGGGGATGATACTGCACTTGGAGACACTTCTGCAGGTACTGGCAAGCTTCTGTCTCCTGTGAGCACTCTTGGCCAGTGGCATGGTAGATAGCCACCTCTGAAATAGGAGGGCTACTGTTGCCCAAATACCCACTGAAAACTGCACCCAAGCACCATCCCTTGGCTATCCTACCAACTCAGACATCTGCCAGAGACATTCTCAGCAGTCATTGTCTGATCCGTGCTCCAGCTGCCAGTTTACACAGGCTGACAGCTTAGAGACCACTGAATGTCAGCTGTCTCCTGCGTGGTGCTGACGTTGGAAGGGGTGTTGGGAGTTCCTGCTCCCACATTCCCACTTGTCTCCATCCCTGATGCAGAAGCTCCCAGTGAGGAGCTCTCAGCCCTGCTTCTGATGCTGCTAAGTCATCATGAAAAGTGAAGCCACACAATGTTTGGGCTGCTGACTGTCAGAGAGCCATGGCAGCTGGAACACTTGGAATGCAGCTCACCGGTCCCATACCTTACCTGTGATCAAACTTGCTGAGCAGCAGGTTTGTGTCACAGGGAGGCTCCAGCCCAGCTCACGCTGAGCTTTGCAAACCAGCAAGGGGAGCCAAGGGGACTGAAGCTGGCCCAGCACAATGGCCCACCACAGACATTGCTACTGGAAGTTACTTGCTGGAAGTCACTTCTTTTCCATCTCACTTTGTGATGTCACTCTCTCTCCAGAATACACTGCTACAGGAAAGATGCTTCCCTCTGGGCAGAGCTTGCTCTCTGACCCAGCATGTTTGTTCCCCAATGTGTGCTTCAAACAGAGCCTTACCGTAGCACCTCCCTGCAGCAGAAGAGAAGGAGCAACAGCAGGGTGTAGGGAACTGGTGGTGGTGTTCATAGATTCACAGATTGCATCACGTTGGAAGGGTCCCTTGAAGGTCATCTTGTCCAGCCCCCTGCACTTAGCAGGGACATCTCCAGCTAGAGCAGGTTGCCCAGACCCACATCAGTTCTGACCTTGAATGTCTCCAGGGACATGTCTCAAACACATCCCTGGGCAGCCTGTTCCAGTGTCTCACCACCCTCATTGTAAAGAACTTCCTCCTTATTGTTGCTGGGACATTCCCAGCCCTATTGCTGGTGCTCACCATCTCCTCAGCATCCAGAGTTCCACAGCGTGTGCCTAGGGTTCAGGACAACAGTCAAAAACCAGTCTTGTAGCAAAAAGGTCTGCTGGGGTGAAGGTAAATCCTGCAGGGAATTCAAACCAAGGCCCAGGACAAAAATCAGTGCAGTGCACAGCCCTCTGCTTGAGAGCTGACACCACATGGCTGCAGATCCATCCCTGTGCAGGTGACAACAGATAGCTGTAGGAAACAACAGCACTGCCAGAGCTGTGGGTGCCAGAATGCAGCTCAAGGCTTACCTGCATTCCTTCAAAGGTGGAAGGTCTAAGAGAGTCTTTGGTAAACCTTCAACTCAAGCCTGTCGGTCATTTCTCAGCAGGACTGTTCAGCCTCCTATTCATTTCTTTTCCATGGCTTTCCCAACAAGGCAGAACTGAAGCTAGGAGACTGTTCAGCCATCAGCAGTGATTCAGGGTATGCCTGGGGTCTGCCATGCCTGGGGCTATAATTCTTACCTGGATAAAAAGGCTCAGGTGGGAACCTGGAGTAAATGTGTTCCAGATCATCCTGTATCTGCTAGATTGGACCTCAAATACCTCAAGGAAGATCACAGTTTATCACAGAATGGTCTGGGCTGGAAGGGACCTCCAAAGCTCATCCAGTCCAACCCCCTACACTCAGCAGGGACATCCTCCACCAGATCAGGTTGCCCAGAGCCCTGTCCAGCCTCACCTCGAATATTTCCAGGGATGGTTCCACAACCACCTCCCTGGGCAACCTGTTCCTGTTCCACCACTCTCATGGTGCAGAAGTTGTTTCTCACATCCAATCTCAATCTGCTCTGCTCTCATTTCAAACCATTGCCTCTCATCCTGTCTCAGGCCTTTGGGAACAGTCCCTCTGCAGCCTTCCTGTACCCTCCTTCAGGTACTGAAAGGCAGCTCTAAGATTTCCCTGGAGCCTTCTCTTCTCCAGTTTGAACACCCCCAGCTCCCTCAGCATGTCCCCATGGCAGAGGTTCTCCAGCCCTCTGATCATTTTTGTGGCCTCCTCTGGACCCTCTCCAGCTGCTCTGTCTCCTTCCTGTGTTGTGTCCCCACAGCTGGCCCCAGCCCTGCAGGTGAGGTCTCCCCAGAGCAGAGCAGAGGGGCAGGATCCTCTCTCTCCAGCTCTGGCCACACTGCTTTGGATGCAGCCCAGGCTGCCCTTGGGCTTCTGTGCTGCCAGTGCAGACTGTCTGCTCATGCCCAGGTGTTTCAGTCCAGGGAAGACCAAGAGAATTTGGTGCTGCAATGGATTTGCTGTGCACAAGGAATTGACACAGAGCAAATCCATTGCGGCACCAAATTTCCAAACATTAGCAATTTCAGACAGTATTTTCCATCCTAAACTTCACAGAATCACAGCCCCCATGGTGAGGGTTGGAAGGGACCTCTGAAGATCAAGTCCAACCCTGCTGCTAGAACAGGGTCACCTAGAGTAAATCACACAGGAGCATGTCCAGGTGGGTTTGGAATGACTCCAGAGATGAAGACTCCAACAACCTCTCTGGGCAGCCTACTCCAGGGCTCTGCCACCCTCAGAAGTGAAGTTTTTTTTCCCTGATGATTGTGTGGAACCTGCTGTGTTCCAGTTTGTGTCCATTGCCCTTTTTCCTGTCACTGGACACCACTGGGCAGAGTCTGGCTCCATCCTCCTGTTCATTTCTTTTCCATGGTTTTCCCAACAAGGCAGAACTGAAGCTGTGAGGGGAGCACACGAGCATGAGCTAATAAGCAAAGGATCAATGAGTGAGCAAATCCAGTTCTCTGCTAAGTAAAGTGGAAAATTGCCTACAATAAATCAAGCAATGTCTTCTGGCTTCATTGGAGAGGGAGGACCTGACTGGTTTTGCACATGTGCAGTGGAGAGTAGCCCAGAGTCCTCCAGCAGCATAGGAGAGTCCCCTGCTCAGAACACAGCAGCTCTGCAGACTGCAGCCAGGGCACCAGAAGTCTCCTACCATTGCTCTTGCTGAGCTGCACACAGGCACAGCACCCTGGCTTGGAGGGGTAGGACTGGTTACTCAGGCATTTTGATGAAGCAGGGGAGGGATGGAGCCCTCAGTGCACACAGCTTTGGCAAAGAAGCCATCCTGCACTCACACACAGTTCCCTGCAGCTAAAGGGATGAGCCAGGTCCTTCTGTCCCTCACAAGTATGCACCAAATGGCCCAGCTTTGAGAGGAAGGCTGATCCCAGCTCTGGGTCTGAATGTGCTGGCAGGCAGCTCCAAGAGATGCCTACAGGAGCAAGAGTCCTTCTCTTGGGTAGAGGCTGCTGTGATCCTGGGTGAAGGCACCAAAACCAAATGTGCCCCAAAAGCACCAGACAGGTGCTGGCTCTGGTATGACAGCCCTGGGGAAATGGCTCTGTGCTGGCCCTGGTGACAGCCCTGGGGAAAGGACTCTACTTTTCCTTCTTAGGGACATTCCTAGAGCACTGCTCCCATCTCCTGTGCTGACAGCTGTGGACAGAAGAACTTCATTCCCAGCCCTACCATACATGTGCTAAGCACTGGCAGAGCAGTGGGATGACTGTGGCTGTAACAAAGGATGCTGGAGGCTTGCTTGGCTTCCTCCATAGGAGCCAAATCTTTGGGGGGGGGGAGGAATGGGACTTGGGGCTTTCTAGGGAATGGCACAATCAGGCCAAGGTGTTTCTGGGCTCCCTTCTTTGCTTATTTAGAATAGAAAAAAACAAATCTGCCTGGTGCACTGAACAGTGAGGTCTGGTGTGACCCACACAGAACTGTCATGGCACTGGGTAAGGTGAGAAAGCCAGAAGTGAGGTCTCATATCTTAGATCAGACATACCCAAGAACATCCTTCTTCAGACACAGTTCCACCTAAGGGCAGCCTGAGGCCTCCTTTTCCTGACCTCTGCCATCACTGGAGGTGCCATGTGTGAGGAACTGCCAGTGCCCACACACACCACACTCAAAAAGCAACCTGCTTCTTTCCTCCTCCTGGCTGCCTCTGCAAGCCACCATGGTTGGGATTAACCTGCAGCCCCACAGCAAAGAACCAGGCAACAGGTTTGTCCTTGGAAAAAGTGTGAGAAACAGGTAACAATTCACCTGCTTGCTATTAATGATGCACCAAATGAAACCTGGAGTCACCGAAAGACAGATTTGGCCCTTTGCAAAGCCTGGGCTCCCAGGTAGGAACCAGCAAAGAGCAGTGGCCAAGGGGCATGGTGAAGAGCTGACACACCTCTGATACCCAGAATCACAGAATCCTAGAATGGCTCAGCTTGGAAGGGACCTCAGAGCTCCAACCCCCCTGCCATGGGCAGGGACACCTCTCAGCCAGACTCAGCTGCTCAAGGCTTCTGCCAACCTGGCCTGGAACACCTCCAAGCAGGAGGCAGCCACAGCCTCCCTGGGCAGCCTGTGCCAGACTCTCACCACCCTCACCCTGAAGAACTTCTTCCTCAGCTCCACTCTAACCCTGCTCTGCCTCAGCTCCAAACCATTCTCCCTTGGACTGTCTCAGACACCCTCAGGAAAATCTCTCTGCAGCTTTCCTGCAGGATTCCTTCAGGTGCTGGCAGGCAGCTCTGAGGTCCCCCTGGAGCCTTCTCCTCTCCAGGCTGAACACCCCCAGCTCCCTCAGCCTGTCCCCATAGCAGAGCTGCTCCAGCCTTGGATCATCTTTGTGACCTCCCCTGGCTTCACTCCAGCAGCTCTGTGTCCTTCTTCTGCTGGGGACACCAGAGCTGGAGGCAGGATTGGAGGTGAGGTCTGAGCAGAGCAGAGCCAAGGGGCAGAATCCCCTCTCCTGCCCTGCTGCCCACAATTACTAAACAAATTAAAAGATCAGTGTCTGGTGACTCATGACACCTCGGACATCAGCCACATCTCCATGGCTTAAGGAGATCATCACAGAGAACCTGTGGTGGTGACCACCCTGTCCCCAACAAAGGCTAATTCTTACAGCTGGATTTGAGTCCAGTGCCTATGTTAGAATTTGAATTAAATAATGACTCCAGGAGAATTTGCTGTCAGGGGCAGGGTGAAAAGCTTCAGTTAGCAAAGAAGGAAGAGGCCTTAATTCTTTTTCACCCTCATGGGGAGAGAACCCCACAGAATGGAGCTAGCCAACAAGGGGTGGATTTTGCTGGCAGAGCTGGAGCAGGACAATCCTCCCTCCAGAGAATGCCATTGCAGTAGTTGGGGTGGGAAGTAGTTAGAGAAAGTACAGAAAGTGCTGCCCAGGCCTGGGGCCAAGGGGGTGCTGCCCTCCTGCACCATCTCCAGCAGCCTGTGCACAAAGCAGCAGTGTGGAAGGGGCAGGGGAAACTCAGCTGCAGCCACCACAGCTCCCTGTGGAGCAGAGCAGCCAGGCCAGGGCTGTGCTCTGTGTTCCATCTCTCTTGTGGGTCATCAGCTCTGCACATTTTCAGGTCTCTGGATCATGGGGAAGGACACTGCAGCCAAGATGAGCAATCAGAGGAGCTGTGCACCACTCCCCAGAGCTGGGCAGGCAGGCTGGGGTCTCTTGGAGAGGCCACTGTGGAGTGCTCAAGGGGAGCCAGCAGCAGGAGCCTCCACGTGTGCCTGCATCAATGGGGATTAGGGAAAACAGCCCTTTGCCAAACCCCAGAGATATTTCAGACACAAAGGACTAAGCCCATAGCAAAAGCTCTGCAAGTGACTGCTTTTGCAAGCATCTGACCCCAGCCCAGTCCAAGTTCAGCCTTTGCCCTGAAGGAGGGAGTAAGGGGGGGAGCAGGGGTGAGGGGGTCTGCACCTCCAGTCGTTGACAAAAAGCTGCTGGTCAGCAAGCTCAGCAGGTTGCTCTCTGAGCCATCCCTCAGTGGCATTTGAATGCTGAGGGCCTCTTCTGGAGCATGGTGCTGCTCATGGCACCTTACAACACTCCTGGTTTTCAGCCTCTGGTTGCAGTCTGCCGTTAGGTTGCTTCACAATTGCTACACCAAGGCATGGACCAAGTCCTGCTTTTCCTGTTTCAACTGTAAATACCAGAGACAGTTGATTGCAGGGCACTGTAGTGAGCTGAGGAAAGCTTTGAGGAGTCAGCAAGCCCATCCTCAAAGCACTGGGACCCTTCAGTGTGCCAGGGCACTGTGCTGCATCCTGCAGCCTCCAGATGGAAGGTTGTTTCTTTTCCATGTCTGCCAGAAGTATTCCTGAGCTCACACTGCCAGGGAATGCTGCAAATTCAGCCTGCTACAGAGTCCCTGACCTGCTCATGACCACTGGAACACCAAGGGGCTGAAGATACCACAGTTCAAGTGTTTTCTGACCTTCTCCCACTCTGTTGGCACTGGGCCATGTGCCCATCCTCACCACTCAGCGGTGCCTGGTGGGCAGAGCCACACTAAAGCCTGGCTCCCCCTGCATGGCTGTGGAGCTGTGCAGCCTGCCCCATCCTCCCCAGTCCCTCTGCACAACTCTTCTCCAGCAGCACCAAGACAAACAGTAGCAGGGGACAGAGGGTTTCCTGACACTCTTCCATTCTCAGCTGAACTCCTGTGTCTTGTTTTGCTGGGCTCACTGCTCTTCTGTGCCAGGAGAGCCAGAGCCAAAGCCAGCACATCCCCACAGCTGGGGGGAAAGGGGCAATGCTGCCCTGCTGCACTGGGAGCAGTGCCAGGAGCAAACATGTCTGCAAAGGGGGCACAGCTAGGTTAGAGAAGGAGCACTCAGTTTAATACTTAAACATAGTCCTGGCTTCCTCAGAGTTTCTGGTGGGGTTCAAAAGAGGATCTTAGTGTCCCTGGAGAAAGAGCAGCTCAGCACTGCCCAGAGAGCCACTGGCCTGCTGGAGCAACATGGAGAGTTGGGGGTGGGCAGAGGAGGCAGAGTGTTGCCCAGCACCCTGTACAATCAAACAAGGTAAAATCCTGAGAGATGCATCTCCTGGAGATGAAAACTGAAGGTGCCTGTCCCTCTCCTCTGACAGGGAAGGAAAGGCAGCCAAGGTTTGGAGGTTTGGAGGTGCAGACAAATCCCACCCCAGGTGCGTGCATGCAGGGAACTCTGCACTGCTCAGCAGCTTGGGGATACAGCTACAGCTGCTGCTGCTCTCTGCCCCTTACACAAGCACCATTCCCTCTGGACAAGCAGAGCTGTCCCATGGGTTAAGGCAGGACTGCCACAAATGAATCCCCTCCACTGCACAGCCTTTGCACAAATCCAGGGCTGTGAACAGCACCAACTGCACAGCCCAAGTGGTCAGGGCTGAATGAGGCCCTCCATGGAGTTTGATCACCCTAAGAGTCACTCAGGACTGCCAGGGCTGTAGCCTGGCTGCAGCAGATGGTCAGCAGGAGCTGCTCTGCTCACTCCTGTCTGAAGGATCCCTGGGTGCATTGAGGGCAGTGAAAGAGAAGCTGCAAGAGCTCCTGCCCCTTCCAGCAGAGGGCTCAGCACAGCAGGCTGCTTATAACCCTTGCAGGAGAGGGCTCAGCACAGCAGGCTGCTTATAACCCTTGCAGCAGAGGGCTCAGCACAGCAGCTGTTTATAAATAGCCAGTTTCAGGAAAGGGCCCTTTCCGCTCTGGTGTCAACAGGCTCAGCAGCTTTCAGAGCTGAAAACAGCCCTCCTGATCTTCTCAGCATGCAAACCTCCCCGTGCTCAGCACCTCAGCATCTGCTCCCCATGCTCAGCAAGCTCAAGCATTCAGGACACTGCAGCCTAGAGCCCCTGGGCCTGGCAGGAGGCAGGCAGGTGACCCTGTCTCACATCCTGCACAGAGAAGTTTGCTGCAGCTCTCCGGGCCAGGGGCAGGAGGCAGCCTGGCTGAGGCAGGACATGCATTCAGCTGCCTCAGCTCTGCTGGCCTGGGTTACACAGGAGCTCAGAGAAGGAACAGTGTCCACAGCGTGAGGGCTCTGCTTAAAGGGCTTCACTGCACACTCACAAATCATCCAAGCTGGACCAGAGCCCAGCACCAGTGCAGGAGGTGAACAGAAACAGGTGAATGCTGTCAGTGCAAGGCTGGCACCAACAGAGCTAGGAGCAAAAGGAGGGAGCCTGCAGCTTCTGCCCCGAGCACAGGGCAGCCCAGCCCAGCAGCACTGTGTGGGGACTTCTCTAATGGCTGGCTTTAAGGCACAGTAGCTCCCAGACCTCTCTCACCAGGACAGTTTCTGGAATCCTGGCACTCTGAAAAGCAGCCCCTGGCTTCCTTTTGCCTTCTTCCCTGGCAGCACAGAACTATTTTGATGCCCAGTGGATAGGAAGGACAGGAGGGTGTTTCTGTCTGTGGAGTGGAGAGGAGGCAAAGCCCTACAGAGAGGTAGCTCTGCTTCCACTCCAGGGCTCTCTGCTGCAGCCAGTGTAAAGCAGAGGAGTGCAGGGACACGGTACCAGAAGCCTTTCCTGCCCACCCCAGCAGGGCTCATCCTGAACGAGAGGGGCTGGGGGCTGATGCCCAGGGGCATGGGGACAGCATCGCCCTAGCAAGGGCACCGCTAAGCAGCTGTGGTGCTCTGACAGAGACAGCGAAAGCAGGAGGGGTCCGCAGCCTCCTGGCACCCAGGGCCACCCAAAGCCACCCAGGAGCTCCCACAGGGCACTGCTGCCCCCCGATGGCACCGGGCAAGAGGCACAGCCCGGCCCCGGCACTGCGCAGATGGGTGCTGCGGGTCCTGGGGGGTCCTGGGAGGGTCTTCGTTTCATAGTGCTGAGGGGTCCTGGGAGGTCCTGGTTTCAGGGTGCTGGGGGTCCTGGGAGGGTCCTGGATTCATAGTGCTAAGGGGTCCTGGAGAGTCCTGGTTTCAAGGTGCTGGGGATCCTGGGAGGTCCTGGTTTCAGGGTGCTGGGGGTCCTGGGAGGTCCTGGTTTCAGGGTGCTGGGGATCCTGGGAGATCCTGGTTTCAGGGTGCTGGGGGTCCTGGGGAGTCCTGGTTTCAGGGTGCTGGGGTCATGTTTCAGAAGCCTGTGCTGGGCACCTCCCACAGCCACGCCAATGGCTCCAGGGCTGGAGGGACCTGTGGGCCGTGTCATGTTGGTGACATCTTCACATTTCACACCTTCAGAAATCAAAGTGAGTCCTGGGAATCCTCCCTGCTGCAGCAGAACACACTGGAAGCACATCAGTGGTATGGGGATCGCCCCCAAAGAGATTTCTGCTGCTTTAATTCCTTCTGCAAAACTCTCCTTCTGCACCACGAGCTCCCATCTGCTCTCTGGCACTGGAGCAGAACCAATCCTGATCCTTCAGGCTCTGCTCCTGAACCAGCACTTCATGTGTTGGGGACCTTCCCCCTCCTCCCCAGAGTGCTCAAGAGGCATTGCAAGTGCCTTCAGGGGCTTCCAGTGTCCTGGACCTGGGGAAGCTGAACATGCCAGGGCCTGGCAGCATGGCCCAGCCACAGCAGCAGCACAGTACCAAGCACAGGCAGCTGCTGGCAGAGAGCGGCTGCCATTGCTCTAAATCCCAGCTGAGGTGGCACAAGTCTCCATTCAGCTCTGCCACAGACGTCCTGTGCAGCCTTGGACAAATCTTTCTCTCTCCCCTCCATTCCATTTTCCTGTCTGTTCCACCATGCTGTGCCCATGTTTCCCAAGAGCCTTGTGCCCATTGTCCCTGTGCTCAGGTAACACAGGTAGGAGGTGCATGGCAGCCCCCACTGCGGGACCAGGAGCATTCTCTTCTGTGACAGAGGGAGAGCAGCTCCATGGAGAAAACCCTTGGAGTCTGGTGAGCAAGAGAGCCAATGGCATCTTGGGGTGCATAAAGGTGTGGCCAGCAGGTCTAGGGAGGTTCTCCTCCCCCTCTACTCTGCTCTGGTGAGACCTCACCTGGAATACTGCATCCAGTTTGGGGCTCCCTGATTGAAGAAACACAGAGACCTGTCCAAGGGAGAGCCATGAGGATGGTCAGGGGACCTGAGCACCTCCCCTATGAAGAGAGACTGAGAGCCCTGGGGCTGTTTAGTCTGGAGAGGAGAAGGCTGAGAGGGATCTGATCAATGTCTATCAACAGCTGAAGAGTGGGGGGCAAGTGGAGGGGGCCAGGCTCTTTTGGTGGTGCACAGCAATAAGACAAGAAGCAATGGATACAAACTGGAAGAGAAGAAGGTTTCACCTCAACATGAGGAGAAACTTCTTTGGTGTGAGGGTGCTGGAGGCCTGGAGCAGGCTGCCCAGAGAGGTTGTGGAGTCTCCTTCTCTGGAGACTTTCCAAACCCACCTGGATGCATTCCTGTGTGGACTACCCTGGGTGACCCTGGTCTGGCAGGGGCCATGGACTGGACAATCTCTGGAGGTCCCTTCCAACCTCTAACATTCTGTGATTCTGTGGCTATGCACTAGAAGTGGGCACCGAGTTCCACAGTTCCAAAATCCTCCTGACAACATCCCTAGGGCAGACACACAGAATCTGTCCAACTGCAGCAGGTCTGAACCCTGCCAAATGGGCATGAGCAGCCACAGCCAGGTGCCAGCCAGATGTGGAAGCAGTTTGCCATGAGACATCTTTAGAGAGCCTGGGCTTTGATGTGTGCAGCACAGCAGCCTTTTGAAAACTGCTGAAGCCTCTCTGAATGGTCATAGAATCATAAAATTATTTGGGTTGAAAGAGACCTTAAAGATATCCATTTCCAACCCCCTGCCATGGGCAGGGACACCTCCCATCAGCCCAGGTTGCTCAAGGCCTCATCCAGCCTGGTCTTAAACACCTCCAGGGAGGACACCTCCACAGCCTCCCTGGGCAACCTGTTCCACTCTCCCCCACCCTCACTGCAAAGAATTTCTTCCTCATCTCCAGTCTCAATCTCCCCTCTCCCAGCTCAAAGACATTGTCCCTCATCCTGGCACTCCCAGCCCTTGTCAAAAGTCCCTCCCCAACTCTCCTGGAGCCCCTTCAGGCACTGGATCTTTGCTCACTGTCATCCCATCCTTTCTCTAAGCATCCCCCAGTGACTTCCTACAGCAGTGAGTTTCACAGGGCAGTTATGTGAATGGTTTGGAATTTCCATCACACTCACCTTGCTCTTGGTATGAAACAAACCACAGCAGCTGTTGGAAAGCCTGTGGTTAGTTACTCAAGTGTTCCCAGCCCACTGCCCCACTGCTTCCCAGCCTCAGAGCTCCTGGTAGGCAGATGCAGCTGTACTGCTCCAGCACCACATGTTCCCCTGGGCCTTCCAGCAACCTCCACCTCCCAGTCTGCAGCACCTGCTCCTGGCCACTTTTGCAAGGTTCCAGCAACTTCCCTGACTTCAGCAGTGAGGTGAGACTGCAGGCAGAGGCTTTGCCTTGTGCCAGCTCACATGTATCACATCAGGGTTGTACAGCTGCTCTTGGTTTGCCACCTGTGGATGTCTGAGTCTTGTTCCTGCTTTACCTGCCAGGTACCATCTACAGTTTAATTTTAAAACCACCCAGATGTTTATGACCCTCCAGCACAGGCTCTTTCTGATCATATTGCCTGGTCATTGGAACACAGACTAGCAAATGAGTGACCATGGTGAGCACAGAGCTTCTCCTGACGAGTGGGAACATGCAGGAAAGGTTCTCATCTGCTCAGGTCCTCGGAGCCTTCCTGGCCAACACTGCCATGGCCTCTCCTGAAATCAAACCAAGACCTTCATTTCTGCCTGGAGTGGAGACTGATTCTTGCAGTAAGCACAGTGGGAAGGCAGAGGTTCTGCACAGTGGGAAGCACAGTGGGAAGCAATGTCTGGCTGAGCACACGGGATGGTGCACAGACAACTCTGCTGACAGCTCCAGTCCCCTGCTCTGTCCTCACAGGCTACAGCTCAGTTCCTTCCCAGGCTCTGTTTCTAGAGACATCCCAGGGATTCTGAGGCACTACAGAAAATGAAGGCAGTCTGCCAGGTCTGTGCAGTGGCTTGGCACAGACACTGCTCTATGCCAACTTGAACCAGGTGGTCAGGCACATTGTCACCAGCATCCTGTCCTCTGCATCCCATCAGTGACAGTCACCAAAATGTGAGATCCTGGAGAAGTCTCCTGCAGCACTCCAGCACTGCTCTTTCCCTCCAGCATGGTCAGGACAGGCTCAGAGCAGTCAGGACTTGCCATGCCATCTGAAACACAGCAGAGGCACAGGGCATGCTGAGGTAACAGAGCCCAGCAGGAACGAGCACATAAAAGCCTGAAGAGCTCCCCAGGGCTTCCCATCTCTACACTTCACAGGCTCACAAGACACTAGGGGTTGGAAGGGACCTCCAGAGATCATCAAGTCCAACCCCCCTGCCAGAGCAGGGTCACATAACCATGTGATCCAGGGCAGGTCACACAGGAACACATCCAGATGGGTCTTGAAAGTCTCCAGAGAAGGAGACTTCACAACCTCTCTGGGCAGCCTGCTCCAGGGCTCTGTCACCCTCACAGTCAAGAAATTCCTCCTCCTGTTGAGGTGGAACCTCCTGTGCTGCAGTTTTCATTCGTTGCCTCTTGTCCTATCCCAGGGCACAACAGAGCAGAGCCTGTCCCTTTCCCTTCCTTCCTGACCCCCAGCCCTCAGCTATTGATAGACATTGATCAGATCCCTCTCAGCCTTCTCCTCTCCAGACTAACCACCCCCAGGGCTCTCAGCCTCTCCTCCCCAGGCAGTGCTCCAGTCCCTTCAGCATCCTTGCAGCCCTCCCTTGGACTCTCTCAAGTAGATCGCTATCCTTCCTGAACTGGGGAGCCCAGAACTGGATGCAATGTTCCAAGTGAGGTCTCACTAGGGCAGAGTAGAGGGGGGAGGAGAACCTTGTTCAGATGCAAGGCTCTCCAAAGGTTGGGTCTCCATGACCTGCTCGTTGCCATCCAGAGAGCACTTCCAGCTGGCAGTGAGCTGCTTGCCCCTGTGACTGTGAGCAGTGAGTGGCCACTGTGTGGACAGTACCTCCAGAGCAGAACTGGTCCTGATAGGCAACTCTGTCCTCTCCTCCTTGCCTGCCAAACGTTGCAGTGTGCACCAAGAATGCCATTCTGCACCCCTGCATGTCTATGTTCTCAGAACCAAAATTACCTGGCACAGGTGCAGCTTGCTGAGCTTGCAGGCACCAGCTCCACTGTCAGGGGCCACGGTGCTGCTCTCTGTAGTGTGCCTTCTCAATGCTCTCTTCCAAACCTTCCTCTGTCTCTCAGGTCTGGAGTGCATCCAACCAAGTGGACACAGTGTTTTCCAAGTCCTGTTTCCCTCTCCAGGGATCACTCCAAATTAGATTTATCTTGCTGAAATTCTTGGAAGGTCTTTGAGGGCTGTCAGGAGCCAGCACTCTGGACGTGCTAGTTGTTTTCTTCTATGATTGGATTTAGCCTGTGAAGAGGATCCTAAAGTGATGGCAGCAGCACACAGGCTGGTGATTTGTGTTATGGTAATGCCCTGGAGTTAGCTGTGTGCCTCCAGCCTATCCCCCTTGCATATGGATGATCTCTGCCACCCACTACTGCTCCCCACTGCAGTTTCCTGGGGGAAGATTGTTCCTGCAGTCCCAGGAGAAGCATCCCCCTGAGGAAGGGCTGATCTGCCTCCAGGGCTGCAAGGCTTTAGGTAACCCGTGTGTAAAACACTTCTTATTGTCTCTTACAGCATTGGCCACTCTGAGTGCTAGCTGGGCTTGTACCTTCCTAATGTTCATTCTGCACCACCTAACTAAGCTCCTCTACCCTTCGTGAGCAGTCTGCCCCTTCTCCCAAAAGTGGGCAGCTTTCTTTTTCCCAGGTCCCAGCAGCAGCTCCCTGGTCAGCCAACCCAGGCATTTTCCCTGGCACACAGGGTCAGCATGCTGTGTGCCTCCTTCCTGGAGCCTTTTGTCCCTGAGGGATCAGGGAGCCTTCTGGGGATAGGCTGAGGGATCTGGAATTGTTTAGCCTGAAGAAAAGGCAGACCTTATTTCTCTCTGCAGCTCCCTGAAAGGAGGTTGGGGTGAGGCTGGAGGTGGCCTCTTCTCCCAAGTAACTAATGACAGGAAAAGAGGAAATGACCTGAAATTGTGCCAGGGGAGGTTTAGGTTGAAGATTAGGAAAAGTTTCTTTGCTGCAAGAGTGGTCAGGGATTGGAACACACTGCCCACGGATGTGGTGGAGTCCTCTCCCTGGAGGGGTTCAAAAAGAGAGCAGATGTGGCACTTGAGGTGTTGGGTAGTGTTACACTTTGAAGGGGGGACTTCAGCCTAGTCCCTACAGAGACTGAAAATAAATTACCATTGGATGTAAAAGAAAAACAATGCTAAGGTCTATAGAATTCATTGGATTGCTAATGGGGGTGCAGAGCAGAGGCATACACAGTTCTTGCTCTCTTTTCTTCTTCTGCCACTTCTGCTTGCAACTTTCCTCTCTCTCTCCCATGGCTTTACCAGGGGTATCTCTGTTTTGACTACTGTGTGAGGTAAGGGGAAGGAGGGAGGGAGTGGGGAGAGGAGGTGAATGGTCCCCCTTGACCCATCCCGGGGCAGGGTCTGAGGAGTTTCTGTGTTGTTTATAAACTGTAAATATATCTGTATTGCACATCTATTGTATGTATTGCATATATTCACTGCATTTCATATCTCCAGATTGTAGGTTGCTTGTAAATAGAGCTTCATTTGCTTCCATCCAAAACAGAGCTGGTCTGGTGATTTTATTTTGGGGGGTAATTCTCCAAATTAGGTGGGGGGTAGTTTCAACCCACCACAGGTAGAAGGTTGGACTTGATCATCCTAGAGGGCTTAATGTTCTGTGATTCACCCTGCTGAGTCTGTAGGCAGAAATACAGCACAGGTGCCATCCCAGAAGTGCAGCAGTGGGCACTGCTGGAGGGCACTGAATCACCCTGGGTGCCACTTCTGTGAGCCATCCCTCTTCCTTCTGCTGCTCACCTGGTCTGCAGGCTTCATAGAATCATAGAATCATAGAATCAAAGAAGGCTGGAAGAGACCTCAAAGATCATCGAGTCCAACCTGTCACCCTAAACCTCATGACTATCTAAACCATGGCACCAAGTGCCACGTCCAATCCCCTCTTGAACACCTCCAGGGATGGTGACTCCACCACCTCCCTGGGCAGCACATTCCAATGGCCAACCACTCTCTCTGTGAAGAACTTTCTCCTCACCTCCAGCCTAAACCTCCCCTGGCACAGCTTGAGACTGTGTCCTCCTGTTCTGGTGCTGGTTGCCTGGGAGAAGAGACCAACCCCCACCTGGCTACAGCCTCCCTTCAGGTAGTTGTAGACAGCAATGAGGTCTCCCCTGAGCCTCCTCTTCTCCAGGCTGAACACCCCCAGCTCCCTCAGCCTCTCCTCATAGGGCTTGTGCTCAAGGCCTCTCCCCAGCCTCGTTGCCCTTCTCTGGACATGCTCCAGCAATTCAACATCTTTCCTAAACTGAGGGGCCCAGAACTGGACACAGGACTCAAGGTGTGGCCTAACCAGTGCTGTGTACAGGGGTACAATGACCTCCCTGCTCCTGCTGGCCACAGTATGCCTGATGCAGGCCAGGATGCCATTGGCTCTCTTGGCCACCTGGGCACACTCCTGGCTCATGTTCAGCTGCTGTTACCCAGCACCCCCAGGTCCCTTTCTGCCTGGCTGCTCTCCAGCCACTCTGTCCCCAGCCTGTAGCTCTGCTTGGGGTTGTTGTGGCCAAAGTGCAGCACCCGGCACTTGGACTTGTTGAATGCCATCCTGTTGGACTCTGCCCATCTGTCCAGCCTGGCAAGGTCCCTCTGCAGAGCCCTTCTACCTTCTAACAGATCAACACCTGCTCCCAGCTTGGTGTCATCTGCAAATTTACTGATGATGGACTCAATCCCCTCATCCAGATCATCAATAAAGATATTGAACAGGATGGGGCCCAGCACTGATCCCTGGGGGACACCACTGGTGACTGGCTGCCAGCTGGATGTGGCACCATTCACCACCACTCTCTGGGCTCGGCCCTCCAGCCAGTTCCTAACCCAGTGCAGAGTGCTGCTGTCCAAGCCACAGGCTGACAGCTTGGCCAGGAGTTTGCTGTGGGGGACAGTGTCAAAGGCCTTGCTGAAGTCCAGGTAGACTACATCCACAGCCTTTCCCACGTCCACCAGGCTGGTCACCTGATCATAGAAGGAGATCAGGTTGGTGAGGCAGGACCTGCCCTTCCTAAATCCATGTTGGCTGGGCCTGATTCCTTGGCCATCCTTCAGGTGCACAGTGATTGCCCCCAAGACAATCTGCTCCATGATTTTCCCTGGCACTGAGGTCAGGCTGACAGGCCTGGAGTTCCCAGGTTCTTCTGTTCGTCCCTTCTTGTGGATGGGTGTCACATTGGCCAGTTTCCAGTCTTCTGGGACCTCTCCAGTGAGCCAGGACTGGTGGAAAATGATGGAGGGAGGCTTGGCCAGCTCATCTGCCAGCTCTTTCAGCACCCTAGGATGAATCCCATCAGATCCCATGGACTTGTGAATATCCAAGTGACTCAACAAGTTCAGGAGTACAACACTGCTCCTTGACCCCATCGACCAGCTCAGGAGGCCAGTTATCCTGAAGTCCTTCTGCCTTACTGTTGAAAATGGAGGCAAAGAAGGTATTTAGAATCTCAGCCTTCTCCTCATCCTTAGTTACAGTGTTACCCTCCGTGTCCAATAAAGAGTGGAGGCTCCTCTTGCCCCTCTTTTTAGCATTAATATATTTATAAAAATGCTTTTTGTTGTCTTTCACAGAAGCGGCCAGTTTAATTTCTAACTGTGCTTTTGCCTCTCTAATTTTTCTTCTACATGATCTAGCAACATCCTTAAACATATCACTAGTTGCCTCCCCCCCTTTCCAAAGGCGATAAACCCTCTTTTTTTTCCCTTAAATCCTTCAGGAGCTCCTTGCTCATCCAGGCCGGTCGTCTTCCCCACCGGCTCGTCTTACGGCATGTGGGAACTGCCAGTTCCTGTGCCTTTAGGAGCTCCTGTTGGAAGTAGGTCCAACCATCCTGGACCCCTTTCTTCTTAAGGGCTATTACCCAGGGAACTTTCCGAATAAGTTGCCTGAACAACCTGAAGTTTGCCCTCCAAAAGTCCAAAGTGAGGGTTCTGTTACTGCTCCTCCCTATTTCCCTATTTCCTATTTCATGTTGCTGTAGATGGACCTGTGCCACTGAAGCAGTGCCTGAAGGAAGGCTCTGGCCAATCTTCCGCCTTTGAGGAACTGCTGCTCCAAACACTGAATAAATTGCCCAACTTACAATCACTGAGCAATTTTTCCTTGCAGCCAAGCTTTCCTTTGTCCACAGGGATGGGCAGACCTGGAGCTGGGAGATGGAGATGGACAGTGTGGGTTGACTTTGCAAACAGCTCTGCCTGGTGAGGATGAGTGTGTATAGAGTGGGCAGCTCTCTTCCTCCCCCGTGGGTCAGTCACCGTCTGCAGTGAAATCTCGTGACCCAGAGATTCTCTTCTTTTGGAATTAACATTTTTATTGGATTTTCCCTGCAAGCCCCTCACAAGTCCCAGGGCACAAAAGCATCTAGAGGAGAGGCTTGGTGCTTTTCAGGCAGACAACGTCGTGTGTAAATTTTCAGGCCCGAAATTTACACAACAAAGCAGAGCCATCTTCAGCAGCCTGGCTGTTTGTCTGGCCTCTGCAGAGCTAACACTGGCAAAACTGAACAGAAGAGAAAGAAAAAGAGCTCTTCTCTCAGCTGAGAGTGCCATCATCCTTCAAAGACAGGGAGGAGTGTGGGATTTATCACGGCAAACACCAGCCTGAGATGAGCACTCTTTGAGCACAGCTCGTCTAGGAGAACAGCCTCTGCATCTCCATTGCAGCCAGACAGTCCCGGAGTCACTCCGGATCTTCGGGAACCACGAATCCGGGGCAGCCAAGGTCTGGATCCTCACAGTAAACTTCTGTCAGGATGTATCAGTGTGAGAGCTGAAATCCCCCCCATCACACAGGAGACAAGACAATCCCTTTTAAAGTGCTGCTTCTCTTCATTCAAGTCTATTTTCATCTCTTGCCAGTGGTCTGCTTACTTGGTGGCCCTAAAAGAGAAACCTGCACTACTGTGGTGGGTTGAAATTACCCCCAAAATTGCCAGACTAGCTCAGATGAAGCTCTATTTGCAAGCACACTACAATCTAGAAATAGGGAATGCAATGAATATGTACAAAATACACAATATTCACAATTTATAAACAACACAAGAAGCCCCCGGATAAAACCAGAGGGTTACCAACAGCTTCCCCCCCTGTACACAGGACAAGGGGAAAAAGGAGAAAAGCAGAGAGTAGCTTATTAGTATTTAGCCATAACAAAGAACGCAGCCAAGGTCAGCAACAACCAAGCAAAAGCACCAGCCAGCATCTGCCAGAGCAAAGAAACTGAAAAGAGTTAGTTTACACAACTAACTTCATGTTAGTTATCAGTCCAAACGGATTATTTAGACCTTATCATTATTTTCCCTTTTACATCCAATGGCAATTTATTGACGTTCTATCACTTTCTCTCAAGATCTGCAAAAAATTTCTCCAGGCACAGCCTAAAACTACCACAAGTACAGATTAGTTGCTCTGGAAGCCCCACAGCACCCTGTGTTTGCTTGACTCCCATTCATTGAATGAAGCATTTCAGAGCAGGGGGGGAGAATGAGGGTTATTCCCCTAGAACACTTCTGAAGCTGACAAGCAAGTTCCAGTTTCTTAAAGTTTAAACAGACTGAGAAATGATGTTTCACCAAAACCTGTGCTCTCTGGATGGGAACTTCCTGCACTCTATTTCAGGTTAGTTTCTGTCACCAGCACGGCAGTCTGGGAACTGCCTGTGCTACTCTTGAGCACTGCTGAGGCCACACCTCGACTACTGGGGCCAGGTCTGGCTGCCTCAAGAGGGACATTGAGGTACTGGAGCAGGTCCAGAGAAGAGCAACAGAGCTGGGGAAGTGTCTGGAGAATAGGGCTGGAGAGGAGCAGCTGAGGGAGCTGGGGATGTTCAGCCTGGAGAAGAGGAGGCTGAGGGAGACCTCATTGCTCTCTACAGCTCCTGAGAGGAGGCTGCAGTCAGGTGGGGGTTGGGCTCTGCTCCCTAGTCTCAGGTGATAGGAGAGGAAATGGCCTGAAATTGTGCCAGGGGAGGGTTAGGTTGGAGATGAGGAAAAATGTATTTGCTGCAAGAGTGGTCAGGGATTGGCACAGGCTGCCCAGGGAGGTGGTGAAGTCCCCATCCATGGAGGTGTTCCAGAAACCTGTGGCCATGGCACTTGGGGCCAGGGTTTGGTGGCCATGGAGCTGTTGAGTTGATGGTTGGGTTTGATGATCTTGGAGGCCTTTACTAACCAAAGCAATTCTATGAACCTATGATTCTAAACTTTTTTATTTGTTGGCTACAATCATTTCATTAAGTCCAGATATGATTCTCTCCAGTAATGGCATTAAGAAAGCACCCACAATTTAGCTCATTACATGTTTTAAGCAGAAATTAACACAGGAAAAAAAATTTTACAGTCTTGATTAAGATTAGTTACATGACCAAACAAATTACACAACTGATTATTTAAATTAAATTGCTTGAAGCAGGCATTTCCCCAGGATGTGTGTCAGGTTTTGAGATGCAATTTCAAGCAGTGTTGCATGGAAACAATCTCATAATTGCCTTTGACAGCTCTGTAAGAATAGAAAAAGTTTAATAGCAGATTGTTGTGCCTGCCCTACTTCTAAACACTTAGCCATTACTCTCCCATTGCTTTATTGCCTCATTATAAATCCTGTGCCTAAAGGACTTGTTGCCTTTCAGAGGCACTACAGTAGGACTGATCCAGCAAAGCCTAAAACACTGGCTGCCTGTTTTGCCTTGCACTCACCCTTTATGGACCAGCACATACAGGGTGGCTACCAGGAGGACGGAGACTCCCTTATCACAGGGAGTGACATGGAGAAGCCAAGAGGTGAGGGGGGTAAGTTACTACTGGGGACATTCCCATTGCACTCCAGAAGGAAATGTTTGCCCATGAGAGCAGGCAGAGACTGGAATTATCTCCCAAGGGAAGCAGTGGAGTTCCCTGCACTGAGCAGTTTCCAGACTCACCTTCCAGGGTGCTGAGCCAGCTCATTTCAGCTCATTTAGGCTGGACACGAGGAAAAATCTTTTCACAGAAAGGGTGGTCAGGCACTGGAGGTGGTAGAGTTGCCATCCCTGGACATGTTTAAAAGCCATCTAGATCTGGTGCTGGGGCCATGGTGTGGTGACTGGCTTGGTGGGGTGGGTGAATGGCTGGGCTGGATGATCTCAGAGCTCCTTTCTGGCCTGGATGATTCTGTGATTCTCTGTGATTTCAAGTCCACCATCACCTAGAAAGCTTGGACCAGAGGGTGCTTGGGGTCATTTCCAACCTGGCATTCTGTGATTCTAGCCCTAGCTCTCTGAGTCTGCAGTGACACCTTCCCCTGCTGCCCTCGGGTGGGTCCTGGCATTTGGCCACAGGCTGAGGTGGATCAGGAAGCTTCCTGTCCCACCCAGCCGCCTCGACTCAGTTCGTCTGAAGAATTGTAGGTGTGGCCTGGCAGGGACACAGGCGAGGGCACAGCTTTCCTCCCACACGAGCAGACGGTGGCACTGCTCGGTACTGAAACCACACACACGGAGCACAGCTCCTCCTCAGCCTCCCGCCAGGCCTGGCCGCGGGCCGGGCCGCACGCAGCCGCCAAGCCCCGCAGAAAGCTCTCCTTCCGCAGCGGAGCGGGCAGGGCGCGCGCCTCGTTGCCACGGCAGCAGCGGGCACCCCGCCCCTGGGAGCGCGCATGCGCCGGGGCCGCGCCCGGGGCGTGCGCGGGGTTCCGTCACCGGCCGCGCATGCGCGGAGCCGGCGCGGCTCTGTCAGCTGGGTCCGGCAGCGCTGCGTTCCCTGCTCTCTCCCTGACCATGTCGTACGGACCGCTGGACCCCTACCGCCCCGGGCCGCCGGCCCCGCCGCGGGACTTCGGCAGCATCATCCAGACATGCAGCGCCAACGTGCAGCGCATCGCGCAGTACAGTAAGTGCGGCCGGGCCCGGCGGGGAACGGAGCGGCTCGGCCCGGCCCGACCCGGCAACGCCCCGCCGGGGCCGCGGCGGAGCTCTGCTCGGGGTCCCGCGGGAGCTGCCGTTCCCCGGGGCTGGCAGAGCCTCCGTCAGGACGGTGCCGGGCCGGGGGAGCCGCACAGGCCCGCGCCGTGAGCTGCCGGCAGCGGAGCCCCCTCCGCCGTACGCGGTCCCTAGCAGCTCGTCCGCTGCCCTGGATGTGGTGCGGGGTTTGTGTCACCGTGACCGAGCTGCGCGTTTCCAGCAACGCTGAAGCCCTCCGCTGCCCCTGGCTTGTGCCCCGCTCTGGCTCCCCTTGCGGGGCCGTCAGTGAGGCGCTGAGACGGGAACGGGGAGCAGAGGCTGTCGCGGTCGTCCCCCAGCCTTGCGCAGGGCACAGGGGAAGCTGCATGGCAGCTGCTGGCGTTGAGCTGTCCCTGCCCTCCTCACTGATGGCCTTCCGCAGGGAAGGCTTCAGCCGGACAGGTTGCCCTGAAGGCAGGGTACTTGCAGTTCCTTGGTCATGTGGCTGTGGTTGGAGAAAGTGATCAGTGTGTCAACAGCTAATCGTTTGAAATTCTTGTATTGATCGCTGAAATACTGCTTACTACACACTTCCAAAAGCGGCTTTGATCCCATCCTCAGTGCTAAAAAAGGCGTTAGTTGTCCCGATCTGCAGGTTTTTTAGGGCAAAGTCAGTGGAACACATTGGTTCTTCCTAAAGTTGTTGATTACCCAATTCAGTTCAACGAAGCTATTAACACAGCTGGAGCTGCTGTGCCTTTGCTCAGTCACGATCATTTCCTCACCATACAGGCACAGCTGCTAGCTGAATTGCTTCTGAGTTCACCAGAGCACACGGGAGCTGTCTGGGCTTTTTCCTTTTTTGCTTTACACAATGGCACTGGTGTGAGCTTCCCCTTCGACTTGGTTCAGCTTCTCTTCCTCACAGGGCAAGCCTCCACTATCTCATGACCAGCAGCCTGTCTGGATACACTGACATTCACACATGAAACGGCCTTAGAGATTGTATCAGGGTGGGTGGGAACAGGCAGAGCATCTGACTGAACATTCTGGTCATTTACTTTATTACACCTTTATAAAAGCTTGCCATTCAAACCTGGCAGCAGAGATGCTGAAGCCTTAAGCCTCTCTTCATTTCTCCTTCCATTCCTTATCTGGCAAACAGTGGTGACCACTGGCTATCACTGACTGCTTTTGGGAAAGTGTGTTTCACACAAAACAAACAGAAAATGGGTGACCTGAGGTGGCAAAGCTGTTGCTTGCAAGCCTGCTAGATTACCTAAGCATCTGGAACAGAGGTAACCGTAAGTGTAAAATAGACACTGTGGGAAAGACTTTTCAGCCTAAAATTGAAGGGGTTTGGAAAGTGAAAGGTGCTGGCTGAGGGAGCTCTCAGTGCTGTGTGAACACTCCCTATGAAGAGAATCAAGTCAGGAGCCCCAGCTCCTGCTTTTGGCCTCCCAAATGAGGCCAATGAAAGAGTTTGCTCTCATTCTGTGTAGCCTCTCTGCACTGCTGCTGGCTGAGGTAAACTGAAACATAACAAGCTGCGGGACCTGGCTCGAAGCAGGACAGGAAGCACAGGGCTGGCACAGAAGTGAGATTCACAAACAATCTTCTCCCAGTGGAGGAAGAAAATAGATCATAAAGTATCTGGACATTAGAGCTCTTTGAGATCCACATACAAGGTGTCCTCCATATGGCTTTTGTCTCTTTGACTTGACTGTGAGCTCTTCTGATGTTCTTGTGGCTGACAAAGCTGTGAGGTACCTGCAGCTTTCTTGCTAAAGCCATGTTCAGCTGAGTGCAGCAGCTGAACAGCTCCTCACTGCTTAGGAGTCTGGAATTCTCTGAGTTTTGCTGGGTGCAAAAGCAGAATCCTTGCCTGATTACTGACACATCCTATTGCAGTCTTGGCCAAGTTGCCCTTGTTCTAATCCACTGGGCATTAAAGGAAGGGCCTGTTGGAGGAGTCTGATGTTTCTTCAGAAACACAGTGAATGACCTGAAGTGGCTTGCTTCAGGCTGGAAGCAGCAATGGCACCAGTGGGATGGATGTCACTGATTTGGAAGCAGCTCTTCACGGAATCACAGAATGTTAGGGGTTGAGTCCAACGCCCCCTGCTAAGGCAGTCACCTAGAGCAGGTCACTCAGAAACACATCCAGGCAGCATTTGAATGTCTCCAGAGGAGACTCCACCACCTCTCTGGGCAGCTGCTCCAGACCTCCAGCACCCTCACAGGGACAAAGTTTTCCCTTCTGTTCCCCTGGCACCTCCTCTGCTCCAGCCTGCCCCCAGTGCCCCTTGTGCTGTCCTTGGACATCCCTGAGCAGAGCCTGGCTCCAGCCCTGCACATCTTTATCCCCAGCAATGAGGGCAGCCCTCAGGCTCCACTGCTCCAAGCTCCAAGCCCCAGCTCCCTCCACTGTCCTCACAGGAGATGTTCCACTGCCTGCAGCAGCTCTGTGGCTCTGCTCTGGACCCTTGCAAGCAGTTCCCTGAGGCCCTTCTTGAACTGAGGGACCCAGAACTGGACACAGTATTCCAGATGCAGCCTCACCAGGGCAGAGTAGCTCTCACTAAAGGTATTTCAACTCAGTTCAGCTGTCTCAGTTCAGCTGATCAGTTGTATTAAACTGATCCTCCTTGATCTTGCCTCTTAATGCTTGATGGGACAATGTTTGATTTCCTGATCAATTGGAGCCAGGCAAACTTTGTGCTGCTGCCATGATGCCCCAGTGTCTCCAGCAATGGCAGCAGTTGTGCAGTTGCAGATTGAAGTGGCTCAGCTTGTTGATCTGTCCAAAAATGATCTGAGGTAGAGGAAGTGGGGAGAGAAGATTGGTTTGTGTTCTAGGTGGGTTAGCAGTTTGAGATGATTCTCTGTGTGGTTGCATGATCAGCAGTGCCTACAGGGGGAAATGGGGAAGACATAGGGGAGAAAGAGGACTGGAGTAGCTTTCCTCACTACAGCCTGATTGCAGATCAGTGCAAGCTAATCATGAAGGGCAATTTGCTGTCTGCTCTTCTTGAAGGATTGTTTGTGCTGGACTTGGAGAAGGTTTGGGCTGTCAGGAGTAGAAAAACTTAGGTTTTTCTTTTTGACTGGTAGTAAGCCTTGGCTTTTTCACTGGGTTTTTGTGCTTGGGTTTGGTTTGGTTGGTTTTTGGTTGGTTGTTGGGTTTGTTTTTCTGAACAGAGCACTAACAGTTAAGTAACTTTAGAGCATGCAGAATGTTGAAGTGGCAACACAGCATAATAAAGTTGTTGTGCAGCACTGATAGCCTAGGGCTGGTAGAATCAACCAGGTGTGTTATTTGGTCTAAAAAGGATGAGGAAGAAGAGTGCAAAGCTTTTACCTCCATGCACTTGTCCCCCAGGGTGTATCACTGTCACTTCTTCATCTGAGGGCTGCTCTCTTGGGCTGGATTGTGTCTAAATGGAGATGTTTCCAAACCAGTTTGTGTTTAAAGCAAACAATGGAAGTGAGCAAAGGATGTGACTTGACAGCTTCAGTCAAGTCAAACATTGAGACAAATTCTTTGGGGAAAGCTGGAAGAATACACCTAAGGAGGAATGAAATCCACTAGAATTTGTCTTACTAACTCATCTTTTCATCTTCAGCTGCTCAAATAAAGAATTTGATGATCCAGCTGGGAACCAAGCAGGATTCCAGCAAGCTCCAGGAGAACTTGTAAGTATTAACTAAGCTAACATTTGCGTAGGTTCTCTTTCATTTTTGTCTGCATTGTGAGAGGACCTTGGTTTGGAGATGCTTGGTGAGCTACATGTAACATAGTCCTACTGATCAGAAATGACTGGCTGCATTAAGTCAGTTACTGGATGAATTAAGGTGTTTCTGCAGGACTCTGGAGAAGCCATTCAGAACTACAGGAATGGTTAGAGAATATTTAGTTTACTTGCAAAGAGTCAGAGGACATCAGGCATGCATTAGTTGGACTCTGAGAACTAGCCATAGTAGCTTCACTTGTGACTTAGAACAAACCTGTGCCACAGGAGATGTTTGGCCCTCACGTAAGAGCAATAAGCAAAACCAGCAAGGAAGACCAATAAATGATGAGGGAGGAGCTTGTGGGACAGGTGGATTTAGGCACTAGAAAGATTAACCAGCCTGTGTGGCAACCAAAATGCCACATGTCATTCCAGAAGAAGAATATGGCAGTGGGAGCCATGGGGAAGATATTTAACCAGAAATAGTCCAAACTGCCCCCTAGAGAGGCTGAGCAGGCAGGCTGTGTGTCTGGGCATCTTTCACAGTCTTGGGATGCACAAACTGCAAGTTATGAGAAGAGTAATTTGTAGAGTCATTAAAGAAAACTTGTAAGTAAGTTCTGCCTTTATCTCCTGAGGTGAATCTCTGAGTGTGCAACTTGCCCTGTGTTAGAACAGCTGAGTTTGGGTAAGTTGATGGTTGGTGTTGATAATTGCCTTACATTAGAAGGGTGGGGTCAGGTGAGATGAGCAGATTGGAGCCTGGGTGGTGGAGAGAGGAGTTTGCCTGAGCTGCTCAGTTGCCTGGATCTGTATTTAATCTATAGATTAAGGAACTAATCACTAATCAAATAACTTTCCAGTTAATTGTGTTTAGAAGTGGCCCTGCTCTCTAGGGCTAGAGTGGTTGTGCTCCACAAACAGTCAGCTGCCATACAAACCTAGCACCAAAATGCGTTGAGGAGGGGCTGGTTATTCAGCTCACACTGCAGCTCAGCTTCCCCAGCCTGAGCACTCTGTACCTACTGGGCTGCTGAGCTGCACTTTAGGCATCTCACACCCACTGAGTGGCAGAAGGCCTGGCCCTTGATTCAGTGATTTGTGCCTTCCTGGTCTGCAGTCCTAGACTGCAAAATAAAACTCCTGGTTCTGTTCTCAGTGGAGCCCTGGCAGTCTCTCTAATCAGCTGCACCTCTGATGTGCCAGGTGATGTCTGTGCATGAGGCTGTGTCATGACTGTCTGTCTGCAGTGTGGTGCTGGTGAAGGTGCTGCTACACTGCATCCTTTGCAACCACAGCTTCGAGTTGCAGTGTGGTTGGAAAACATGAAGGCTCAAGGGAAAGCCTTGCACTTCCCAAAGTAGGAGCTGAGTCATTCCTCCCTCTGACCATTAATTTTCACCAAAATACAAGATTTAACATCTCTGAGTCTCTGTAGCAAATGGGCATTTAACCAATGGAGTTGGCAGTTCTGAAGTGAGCAATTACCAACTGGCTCAGGAAGAGTTTGTACTAAAAACTGATGCTGCTCACTGAGTGAAGTTCTGTCTTCCTTGAATTTTTCTCTCTCATCTTTTAAAACCTCCTCATTAGCAGGGAGCACAGAACTTTGAACCTCTTCTTAAAGGGTAGTCCAGAGTCCAGTTGATGGTAAAAGCTAAAAGTGCCTCCATGTTCCATTAGGGTGAAGGCCTCACCAGAATGATGGAGAGGGTCCAGAGGAGGGGCAGGAAAATGATCAGGGGGCTGGAGCAGCTCTGCTGCAAAGACAGGCTGGGGGTGTTCAGCCTGGGGAAGAGAAGGCTCCAGGGCAATCTTAGAGCTGCCTTCCAGTACCTGAAGGGCTACAAGAAGGCTGCAGAGGGACTGTTCCCAAAGGCCTGCAGGGACAGGAGAGGGGCAATGGTTTGAAATGAGAGCAGAGCAGATCAAGACTGGATGTGAGGAACAAGTTCTGCACCAGTAGGGTGGTGGAACACTGCAACAGGTTGCCCAGGGAGGTGGTTGAGGAACCATCCCTGGAGATAGTAAGGTGAGGCTGGACAGGGCTCTGGGCAACCTGATCCAGTGGAGGATGTCCCTGCTGAGTGCAGGGGTTGGACTGCATGAGCCTTGGAGGTCCCTTCCAGCCCAGCCCATTCTGTGATAAACTGTGGACCATTTCAGATCCCTTGCTTGCTCACTGTGTTGGAAAGGGAAATGCTCAGAGTCTGCATCATAGGTAGAAGCCTTTGTGCCTGTGTTTGCCCTTTCAGACAGCAGCTCCAGCACTCTGCAAACCGCCTGGCCAAGGAGACCAATGAGTATCTCAAGGAGCTGGGCTCTCTGCCACTTCCCCTCTCTGCTTCTGAACAGGTAGGCACACAGAATCTGCCTGCACAGTTTTCAAAGCACTCAGTTCATGAAACTAGCTTAGACCTCAGCCTCAGAGAGAGCAGCCTCCTGCAGAGTTGTTGCAGGGGGGATACATTAAACTGGCTGCATTCTGACTGCTTGTGACTGGGAAAAGAACATTTCCTGCAGGCAAAGTGGTACAAAACTTCATCACGAGAGTAGGAAGCCCTAAACATTTGGGGGGGTTGGAGGATGCAGTGCTGCTTTTCTGAGTAAATCACCTTTAATATTTAATAGGGCAGGAGAGGGGATTCTGCCCCTTGGCTCTGCTCTGCTGAGACCTCACCTCCAATCCTGCCTCCAGCTCTGGTGTCCCCAGCAGGAGAAGGACACAGAGCTGCTGGAGTGAGTCCAGAGGAAGCCACAAAGATGATCCAGGGCTGGAGCAGTTCTGCTATGAGGCCAGGCTGAGGGAGCTGGGGGTGTTCAGCCTGGAGAGGAGAAGGCTCCAGGGGGATCTCAGAGCTGCCTGCCAGCACCTGAAGGGATCCTGTAGGAAGGCTGCAGAGAGTCTTTTCCTGAGGGTGTCTGAGACAGGCCAAGGGAGAATGGTTTGAAGCTGAGGCAGAGCAGGGTTAGAGTGGAGCTGAGGAAGAAGTTCTTCAGTGTGAGGGTGGTGAGAGTCTGGCACAGGCTGCCCAGGGAGGCTGTGGATGCCTTCTGCCTGGAGGTGTTCCAGGCCAGGCTGGATGAGGCCCTGAGCAGCTGAGTCTGGCTGAGAGGTGTCCCTGCCCGTGGTGGGGAGGTTGGATCAGATGAGCTATGAGGTCCCTTCCAACCTGAGCCATTCTGTGACTCTTTAATAATAAGTTTAAACACAGTTATTTTTCAGCAATGTTATTAACAAAGTGCCTGGTGCTCTGAGGCAGCATTTAGGATAACTCCCAGCCAACTGCACATCAGTGTGAAATGTGACCACCCCAAACAGCTGCCCCTTGCATGTGATTGATCAGCAGCAGGGAAACAGCTGACTCACCTGACTCATATTTAAATAAAGCAAAATACAGTGAGGCAGTGATTCTGACTTTGGCTCTTGCCAAACAGGCTTTTGAGTTCTCCCTTCCCATGGAAAAATGAAGGGACAATCTGGCTGCTGGTATTTCCTTGCTCTGCTTCCAGTCAGTATCACAGGCCTGATGTAGCTCAGTTTGGGGCTGCTGTGTGGATGTGGGTCAGCAGATGTTGTCCCAGCCTAATTCTGTGCTTGGAGGTTTATATGCACAGCCATGTTTTGCCTGTTTGTTCTGCAAATATCTTTCAGTTAATCTCCCTCTGGTGAACAAAATCCTGTCATGTGCATCTCACTGAGTGCTGCAGGGACCTGCAGTGGAGGCTGCTGGAGCAGTCCAGTCAATCAGCAGTAGCTGGCAGAAGGGTTATTGCTTCTGGATGTCTCAGATGGAGGCTGCAGTGTATTGGAGGCTGCTGTCATGGTTTATTGCAGAAGAAATTAATTGCAAACATTTATTTCCTTGGAATTGCTGAAGCCTTGATAGAAACTCATTGGAGGATTGCAGTACTGGAAACCCTGCAGTTTGAGGCAGCTGTTGGGAGTACCTTTAATAGAAAACACAAAAATGGAGCTGTGTCCAGTTCTGGGTCCCCCAGCACAAGGACATGGAACTGTTGGAGAGGGTCCAGAGCAGGCCACAAAGATGAGCAGAAGGCTGGAGAGCCTCCCCTGTGGAGACAGGCTGGGAGAGTTGGGGCCACTCAGCCTGGAGAAGAGAAGGCTCCAGGGAGACCTTAGAGCAACCTTCAAATACCTGAAGGGGCTGCAGGAGGGCTGGGGAGGGACTTGAGACAAGGGCTGGGGGTGCCAGGATGAGGGACAATGGCTTTGAGCTGGGAGAGGGGAGATTGAGACTGGAGATAAGGAAGAAATTCCTTAGAGTGAGTGTGGGGAGAGACTGGAACAAGTTGCCCAGGGAGATTGTGGCTGTCCCCCCCTGGAAGTGTTCAAGGCCAGGCTGGATGAGGCCTTGAGCAAGCTGGGCTGGTGGGAGGTGTCCCTGCCCATGGCAGGGGGTTGGCACTGGGTGAGCTTTAAGGTCCTTTCCAAGCTAAACCATTCTATGTGAGCACCCCTGAGCCAAGGTTTTTCACAACTTCTCCTCACTGGGATGTCAGCACTCCAAAGAGATGCTCTGTGGAGGCTAAATAAGTTGATACTGTAAAGTGGGGAGAAAAGATAAACTGAAATGGTTATCAGGACTAAGAATGTTCTCTGACCAATGACAGCAGACTTGTAGTGTGGCATGGCTGGGAGAGACAGCTCATGGCAGTGCCTGATGGGTGTTGACATCAGTCCTGGAGTTGTGGAGCTTCCTATGATGGGCAGAAAGTTAAGGGTTGTCTTGTCAGGACATGAGTAAGTTAAGTAGCACCAGATTGGCTAAGTAAAGGCATTACAGTAGCCAAAAGGTACATAATTAAACGTGGCAGGTTCCTGGGCCATGATTTGAATGAAAGCAATGATGCAGCAGAGCTCTCAACTTCATACTTACAACTGGACTAAAACTAGAGAAACCTCACTGCCCCCAAGGTGTTCTGCAGCAGGCAAGGCACAGAGCACTCAGTATAAAGAATTCAAACAGGGTGGGGGTTTGTTCCCCCCAGCACCCCAGGGGATCCCTGGAGTGCCAGCACTCACTGTTGTTGTTCCCAACAAGGCTCTGGCAGTTACCTATCGTGAATGGCCACATCTGAACTCTGGGTTTTGTTCCTGCAGCGCCAGCAGAGGCTTCAGAAAGAGCGTTTGATGAATGACTTCTCCACAGCCTTAAACAACTTCCAGGCAGTCCAGAGGAGAGTGTCAGAGAAGGAAAAGGAGACTGTGGCAAGGGCCAGAGCTGGCTCCCGTATCTCTGTGAGTACTGAGACAAAACCTGCTGCTGATGGAGGGAACTGGGAGGTTTGGAGAGATCTTGTACCTCCCTGCCAATCTCGCAGCTACAACTTCCTGGGGGCAGATGAGGTCTGGGGGTGTTAGTTCCATTCTAGATGCTGTAAGCAGGCACTGATTTCAGAGTGCTCCTTGTGAGTGTTAGTAGAGGTGAGTCTGGAGGAGGGCCACCAAAATGATCAGGGGTTGGAGAACCTCTGCTGCAAAGACAGGTTGAGGGAGCTGGGGGTGTTCAACCTAGAGAAGAGAAGGCTCCAGGGAGACCTTAGAGCAGCCTTCCAGTACCTGAAGGGGACCTACAGGAAGGATGAAGAGAGACTGTTTACAAAGTCCTGCAGGCACAGGAGGGGGACAGTGGCTTCAAACTAGAGGAGAGCAGATTTAGATTGGATGTGAGGAACAAGTTCTGCACCAGGAGGGTGGTGGAACACTGCAACAGGTTGCCCAGGGAGCTGGCTGAGGCCCCATCCCTGGAGATATTCAAGGTGAGGCTAAACAGGGCTCTGGGCAACCTGATCTGGTGGAGGATGTCCCTGCTGAGTGCAGGGGGTGGAATGGATGAGCTTTGGAGGTCCCTTCCAACCCAGACCATTCTGTAACTGTAAATCTGGTAATTGCAAACATTGTGAGGATGAGATGAGAAGTCAAAGTATAGCTACTAACAAAGTGCTGCAGGCTGCTCTTTGCTTGACATCAGCCCTGGACTATGAAATGTAAAAGATGATTGGGAAACTGCGCACACCTTAAATTGCATCTTAAATCTCACCCTGTGTTTCTTTAGTTTCTTGCAGCCCCTGTCCTACCAATACCTCCAGTGTATGTTCAAACCTTCTTCCTGCTGGGTTTTGACAAAGCCCTAAGCATTTATAATAAAAAGGCCATTTTTGTCCCCTTGCCTTGGGCTCTGTGTTGAGTAACCATTCATAACTGCTGCAAGGGAACACATTGATCTGCTGGGTTACACTGAGAACCTTTTGCTATCTGTTGAGAAAAGAAATGCCAAACAATGACAGCAGATCTGAGTAAACAGAACAGGTACTTTGATTGCTCTGACTTGCAGAGACAGTCTGAATCTAAAAATTACATCTAAAGATTAATGTAGATCTAAATTAACCTAATTTAAATCTGGAAGTTGAAGTGCCAGTGGCTTTCTCAAAGACCTCTCTGGACAGATATGCTTTACCCTGCCTGGTGAGGCTGCATATGGAATATTGTGTCCAGTGCTGGGCCCCTCAGTTCAAGAAGGACCTGAGGGAACTGCTTGAGAGAGTCCAGTGCAGAGGCACAAAGCTGCTGCAGGCAGTGAAATATCTCCTGTGAGGACAGTGGAGGGAGCTGGGGCTTGGAGCTTGGAGCAGAGGAGCCTGAGGGCTGCCCTCATTGCTGGGGATAAAGATGTGCAGGGCTGGAGCCAGGCTCTGCTCAGGGATGTCCAAGGACAGCACAAGGGGCACTGGGGGGCAAGCTGGAGCAGAGGAGGTGCCAGGGGAACAGAAGGGAAAACTTTGTCCCTGTGAGGGTGCTGGAGGTCTGGAGCAGCTGCCCAGAGAGGTGGTGGAGACTCCTCTGGAGACTTTCCAGCCCCACCTGGATGTGTTCCCTTGTGCCCTGCCCTGAGTGACCCTTCTCTGTCAGGGGGGTTGGACTCATCCTCCAGAGGTCCCCTCCAACCCCTCCCATTCTGTGATTTAAGATTCTCCTGTAGCTTTGGGGAGTGGCCCTGGCAGTCAGCAAGGCTAATAACTGATTTCTGTCTTGCAGGCTGATGAGCGGTTCAGAGAGGAGCAGCTTGTGTCCTTTGATAGGTAACTGTTCCTTCTGCTCCTGATGTTCTGCTCTTAACTCTGTCACTGAAGATTTTGTGGTGAATTGGGCAAGGCTCTGCTAGTGGAATGCAAGGCAGAAAGATTTGAAATGCAATTGTTACAGTGCTGTAAATATACAGTGTGAAAAAAGAACTGCCTAGGACAGAGTTTTGTCCTCATTAAATGTAGATTTGCTGCCCTGAGGAGGATAGCAGAGTCCCTAGAGTGTGGCAGTTGGAGCTCCTCATTCACTGGACTGTGAGCACAAGATCACCAGACACAGTTTCTCTCACTGTGACTCCTTCCATAAAGAGTCCCTGTTGTGGATTTGGGTGTTCTCCAGCAGCCTTCTTGGAGCTGTTAGAGTAGTGGATGAGGCTGCCTTGAACTGAGACGTCCTGGATGTTGTGCACTGGCAAACTAGTCCTGGAACATGCACAGAACAGAGCACTTCTGTCACCTGCCAGAGCAGTAACTGTGCCTGCAGAGCTCACAGGCTTGGAAAGTGCTCAGCAACTGCACGGGATGGGAGAGAGAACTCAAGGCACTGCAGAAGTGTCTCTGACCCTGTCTGACTTTCAACTGTTGGAGAAAACTGGAATGAAATCTGTCAGCCTTGTCTGTATAAATCCTTCAACTTTCTAAATCAGGAGACCTGGCTCACACACCCAGCAAACTGCACCTCAGCAGGGCAGCTCTTGATGTGCAGCTCATTCAGTAGCCCATGGCCAGCTGGGCTGCCCAGGGAGGTAGCTGAATCACCAACCCTGGATATGTTCAAAAGTCATTTGGATGTGGTGCTTGGGGATATGGCTTAGGGATGAACTTTGTAGAGTAGGGTCAGTGGTTGGACTTGAGGATCCCAGGGGTCTTTTCCAACCTGGATGTTTCTGTGATTCTGTGATACACAAATGCTGTGATCAGTGTCACTGCAAGGGGAACCAGACAGTTACCTGTTCATGCAGAGGCTCCTAGCTTGGTGAGAGACAGTGACACACAACAGCTACTCCACACTCAGAAGTGTGCTACGTGTCAGAAAATTCTCCCTTAGATACCTGAAACCCTGCTGCCATCCTGCAGCTGGACTGGGTATGGTCAGCTGTCTTTGAGCTACTCCTGTGGTTTATCTTCATTCCCTTTGGCACCTTGAGACTTTAAGACTTGCTGTGTGCTGTTGTGTACCTGGAATGTTGCAGTGCTTTCCAGCACACCTCTGTGCTGAGAAGAGGGAGATGCTGCCCTTGAAGAACTTTATATGCTGACATTGTAGGTACATAGAGGTGTTGGAGGTGCTGCCTTCACTGTAATTGCTGTAACTTGTGCCAGCTTATCAGGAGAGAGGGAGCCTGGCATGCAGAGCTATTTGTATTTTAGCATCTCTTTTGGTATGTGAGGTTACTGCTAGACCAATGAGTTCAAATACTAAACCCCTTTAATCTCCAAATGCCAAATAGCAGCTGAGACTTTGAATGCAGAATCTTTTCTTCTGGTCATGTTGTGCTTGCAGGCTGCTCTCTGTCAAGTCTTTCACTTTGATTTCTCCTGGTTTAGGGGATAGTGACAGAGGGGAGGAAGGTACAAGGATTTAAAAAAAATACAGGAGAAGTTAGAACTGAAGTCAGAAGGCTTCCTCTGTAGTGCTGCAGATAACTGCCACCTCCTAGACCTGTGCACCTAACTCAGTGCTTTCCAGCCTCTTCATTTTTCCTGACCTGTCTCTTTGTTTCAAATGTTCCAGTTTGTAACTTATCACAAACCAGCCCTGTCTCTGTATACAGCTGCAGGGCCAGGACCCTGGGGGGTGTCTTGTAGGAAAAATATCATCTTGAACTCCCTGGCACTTTGCTGTAAATGGACTGGGGAAATACCTGTGCTCAGAGAGAGTCCAACTTCCTTTCCATCTCTTTCCAGCGGTGAAGATTGGAATCAAATGCAGTCTCAGGAGGAAGATCTGGCAATAACTGAACAGGACCTTGAACTCATTAAAGAAAGAGAAACAGCAATCAGGCAATTAGAGGTGACCAGTAGATCCTGCACAGTTTGGCACTATTGGGAGATAATGCAAAGAAGTCTGGCAGTGCTAACTAATGGGATGGGCTGAGGAGATCTGAAGGTGGAGGAGTAGAGTTCCTTGTAGAGAGGACTAATACCAGGATCAGTCTCCCTGTTCCTGTTGAAGGACACTAGGTGCATTTTCCTTTGGTTCTGACTGGTGGTCCTTCAGAGGTGGTAGGAGTGACTCAGGATGTTCATCTCAATCCCAGATTGTTTTGCTCGTGCCATGAAACAGATATTCCATTGCAGGAATGTTGTAGGCTCCTCTGTTAACCCCAGGTTCCATAGACAGTAGCATCAAGGAACCTTGGTCAGTGAATGGTGGTGTCTGTCCTGACCTTTTGGCAATGCTCAGAAGAGGAACTGAGAGTGAAGATCAGAAAAATTGTACCTAATGCTTGTTGTAACTTCTTAAACTGTTGTCTTCAGGCAGACATTTTGGATGTCAATCAGATATTTAAGGATTTAGCCATGATGATTCATGACCAAGGAGATATGATTGGTAAGTGTCTTGGGACAGTAATTTTCTTTTTGTTTGCTACCTGTTTTGCCTACCTAGATTAATTTTACCAGTATTTTGGCTCAAAAGCATTGCCTTGGTTTTATTTTTAGACCTTTGAAGCTCTGAAAAGTGTTGCAATGAGTTCTCTTCTTTTTCCACAGATAGCATAGAGGCAAATGTGGAAAGTGCAGAAGTCCACGTGGAAAGAGCCAGTGAGCAGTTACAGAGAGCTGCCTATTATCAGGTAAATTCTGTCTGCTGGGACTGTTGAGCAGTAATGGAACAGGCAGGACAAGACACAGAGTGGGGACTGCAGCACACCAAACGTGAAAACAGCTCCTGCAAGCTGGCACTCACTCAGAACTGTGCTGTAAGGAATAGAGAAAGCACCTGAGTCAAAAACCCAGCACTGGCATGAGCCTTCTGCTGCAGAGGATGTCTGCTCCTCCGTGTAGGTGTGCTCAGCAAGTTCAGTGCTCGGCTGTCCTTGCTGTTCTCAAGAGTCAGAGCAATTAAACAAGAACAAATTCTCCTGTTTTCTCCATCTTGTAAACATCAGCCAAGGCCCTGATGCACAAAAATCCTGGCCCAGACTCAGGAAGCTACCAGTGACTGGAATTTGCAGCACCCTTCTTTCTAACTGCTTTGTTTCTATCCTGTCCTCCCTGTCCCATCAAACTAATTGCAGTAGTTCTCACTGCTGCTTCAGTCTCCCTTGTGTAGGATATTGAATGTTTTCTGTGGGTTCCTTTCATCATTACTGCCCCTGTAGGTCCAGGTTGTGTGAGGGAATAAAGGTCCTGCTTCAGTCAGAGTCTCACTGCTGGGGCTTGAGGTTTCCACACAAGATCAAAACTGGGATTCCCAAGCTGTTCAGTGGGGAGGTTCTAGAAGGCAATGAAACTCCTGTGCTGTTGAGCAAACGAGTGGTGGTGGGGAAGCAGCTTTTGCTACCTGGCAGCATTTAGTTAGTAGTTTTTTCCCTCTCCATAGCTGGCTTTAGAAAGCTTTGAGGTGTTACAAATCCAAGTCTGGTTGCTTTGGATGTTTTTCTGGATGGAGAAGGAAGTGGTTCTATAGAACTATCCTCACATGCTTAGATATCAGGTTAAAACCATTTGGTGTGTGTGGACAAACTGGAGTTTCCTATGATGAATAAAGTGATCCAAGCTGTCCAATGCAAGTAGAGTAACTGTACAGTAAATCATTTAGGCTGTGGAAATGCAACACTATTGCCACACCAGCCCCAAGTGGCTGAGAGGAGATTGTATCAGAGAACTGCTCAGCAGTTTTATTACTTATCTGGAAGATCTAAACAGAGATGTGTGGCCTTCCTCTGAAGCCATGCTGGTGTCCCTTGGGATGAAAAGCATGTGGTAGGTGTTCCCAGGTGCTCTTTTTTGTAGCCAGCTTAATATCAAGCTTGTTCCTTAAGGGGAGTAGAACTTGTCACATTTAGACTTAATTGCACCTCTGAAGCCATTGTGCTCCTGAAACTAAAAACATTTTGCAGTTTAATGAACATGCAGAAGTCTTCAGACCACACAGGCTGCTTCTGGTCAGGCCACACCTTGAGTGCTGTGTCCAGTTCTGGGCTCCTCAACTCAAGAGAGATGTTGAGGGACTGGAACGTGTCCAGAGAAGGCAGTGAAGCAGGGGAGGGGTCTGGAGCCCAGCCCTGTGAGGAGAGGCTGAGGGAGCTGGGGGTGTTCAGCCTGGAGAAGAGGAGGCTCAGGGGTGACCTCGTTGCTCTCTACAACTACCTGAAGGGAGGTTGTAGCCAGGTGGGGGTTGGTCTCTTCTCCCAGGCAAGCCAGCAGCAGAACAAGGGGACACAGTCTCAAGTTGTGCCAGGGAAGGAGGAAGTTCTTCATAGAGAGAGAGATTTGCCATTGGAATGTGCTGCCCAGGGAGGTGGTGGAGTCGCTGTCCCTGGAGGTGTTCAAGAAAAGCCTGGATGAGGCACTTGGTGCCATGGTTTGGTTGATTGGATAGGGCTGGGTGATAGGTTGGACTGGATGATCTTGGAGGTCTCTTCCAACCTGGTTCTCTTGAACAAGCACAGGTACCAGGTCTGCTAAATCAGTGACACTAGCTGGAGGATTTGCTTTTCCTTGTCATCTGCTCCTGGTGTCAGTGGCTTTTTTGTCTTCTTTTCTTAGAAGAAATCCCGTAAGAAGATCTGTATCCTGATTGTTGGCCTTACTGTGGCCTGTATAATCATAGGACTCATTATCTGGATGTCAGCAAAATGAACTCTCCAGGTGGATCCTAGTCTCATTGCTGAGATTCTTTTCCCTCAGAGCGAACAGGCTGACCAGGCTCGGAAATGAATTGAGAGAGCACAAGCTGGAACTACTCCTAGTAATAGATATTAGCAACTAATGTGCAGATAACTAGTGTTTGGAATTAGTGAACCATGGAGACAGTATTTATCAGTTTCTATACAAATTATATTGTTTTATGTAACAGAGATCTATCTCGTGGGTTTGCTTTCTGTACTGCATTATTCCCTGTCCCAACTGTATGCTGAAGTGTGATCAGTAAGTGGAACTGTCTTGGTTTTGACAAGTGGCAACCCTATAGCATTTTCTGTGTGTGGGTAACTTTGGTGGACTGGAATAAGAATGACTTTCAAAGAGGGCACAACAGCAATGCACATTACCTTGGTCCAGCAGTTTCTTAAAGTCTCCAGTATCTGCACCATGGTTTTATTAGTTTCCAAGTGGCTGTGGTCATGGATTCTCTCGAAGAGAAAGATTTCATTGCAGGTGTGAATGGCAAGGAGGAGCACGCATGGGTGACAGCTGGAACCACTGCGTGCTGCTCAGTGTAGCCTTGTGGTGTTTCTTTTCTCAGCACTGTTTGGGTGGTTGTTTTTTTTTTTTTCCAAATTCCACATTTGAGGACAGGATGTTCTTTGAGTTACAATCTAACAATACAACTTCCTTAGAGACTGTAGCTGGTTGTTTATTATTGGACTTTCCAATGCTGACTCTCAAGCACTAGAAATACAAAGTTTAGCTGCACTCTCCTATTTGTTTGCAGAAATTTCCAGGGATAAAAGTCACACAAAGATAAGGAAGTAGGCACCAAAGTTTGCCAGCTAGCAAGATAGATGACTGGTAGATGAAATCTTGCTTCTGAAGAAGTACTCTTGAAGCTCAGCTCACCTGTAGTGTACCAGTAAATATTATGTGTGGCTTGTGAACATCTGGTGTTTCCCATGCTTTATGAAACAAGGTGCAGCAGTTAGCTGGGTTTTGTGGGCTGAGGATGAGTGTGCAAGCAGAAGAGGGCTGGTTCCAGCTGTCTTGCTAGTAGAGCTGGTCTCAAGGTAGCAGCCACTCCTCGCTCTTATGTAGCTCTGAACTGACATCCACTGAGGGAACAGAAATCTGTCCAAAGCCCAACTGAGTGTGGTAGATGCAGCATACTGACCCATTTTGTATTTAATCCTTATTCCATGTCTCCTGTATAATAAAGTAAATGTGAAGCTGGGAAGGGAGGTGTTATCCCAATTGCTCAGTGGTTTGCACTATTACACCATCATTCCATCTAACACCCATCAATAAACACTTTCAAAAGCCTGTGTCAGAGCTTCCTTCTCTTGCAGTTTAGACACTGGCACAGGGCTGTTTGCAGTGCTCTCTGTAAGCTGGGCTGACTTTGTATCAGCAGTGCTTCTTCCAGCTTTAATGCAGTGGTCCCTGCTTCTTCCAGAGTGCAACTAGCTGGAAATACTGAGCTGCTTTCACAGGGACATACACAAAACTCCTGTGTGGAGAGCTGTACAGTAGCTGATCACAGAAAAAATAATCTGATGCCTTAGAAATAGTGTTGGGTCAGCTTTGACTATTTGCCTGTTGTTAGGATGTCAGTTCTGCAGAGTCTGTGCAGTAAGATCTGACTTGAAAGCAGGGGACCTGTGTGTCATTCCACTCCTTATTTGAAAAGTTCCTCAGTGCTGGTGCCTGCTGCCTTGTGCACTGCTGCATGGGGAGAGTCCTTTGGATGTCACACTTCTGCACTTAGCTCCTCACTATTCTGAAAGGGAGCCTGGGTGCACTGATGGTAGGATCCATCCTTACTTGTGTGTTTTAGTCCTCTGGCAACTGGGATGGAGAACTGCAGTCCATCTTACTGTCATTCCTGACTCCTGTCTCTTTCATCATTGAACTCAGCAGCAGAACTGCTGCAGGGACTCTTTTTAACCACAGTTTTGACATTTCCTGACCATGAAAAATCACTGCTGTTGCTGCAGCAGCCTGGCACAGAGCTTTCCTGGCTCTCAGATGTGTTTTCTGCCAGCCCAACATCTGCTGGAAACTTACTCTGGGAAGGCTGGTGCTCGCTGTGAGAGCCAGCAAAGGATTAGCTTGCTCCTGGCGCCTGTGGGAGCTCTCTTTGTTCTGCAGAGCAGCGAGGACCTCAGTGCCAGCTGCTGGCAGAGCTGTCCCTGGAGCCATACCGGAGCACTGTGGGGACTCCCTCCGATAGTAACAGTGCACGACGAGCTGCCTGCCACCTAGCTGGCCTTGCTGCTCGCTTGCTACATAATGGGTGCTAAGAAGTTGTTCAATGGGTTCCAGGGAGATTATTCCCCTGCCTTTACACTGCAGCTTTTTACTGAACCTCCCTCCAAGTACCTCCCTCCTCTCGCAGCACCGAGACGGCGGCCGCCAGCTGGGAGCGCGAAGGCGACCGGGGCCCGCGGGCACACGAGTGCAGCGGGAGGAGCCAGCGCTGCTCCCCGAGAGCCAGGCCGCCCGCCGCGGACAGCGCTGAGCCCAGCGCTGAGCCCAGCGCCGAGCCTTGCCCCGGCCCAGGGCGGTGCAGCCCCGCGGCTGGCCCCGCCCCGCCAGTGCCGCGCGGGGCACGCTGGGATCGCCTCGCGCGCTGGTCCGCCAGCTTCCCAGCCTGCCCTGCGCCCGCCTGAATGGGGCAGAGGCAAGATGGCGGCCAACGCGAACTCGGCCGGCGGCGGCGGGCTCTCGCTCTTCGAGTGCCCCAGCTGGTGAGCCAACGGGCCGGGACCGGGACCGGGACCGGAGTCGGGGCCGCGGCCGCTCGCCGCTGGTTGTGCCGCGGGCCGACTGCGACGGAGCGCGGGTGCCCGCCGGGCCGGGGGAGTGGCGCGGGGCCGGGCCCGGCGGCGGCCGGGGCTGGGGAACATGGGGCGGGAAGGGCCGTGGGGCTGAGGGAGGCCGCCCGCCCGGGCCTGCGCTCCCTGTCCCCGCAGGGGTGGGGGCTGGCTGGCTGCTGCCGCGGCGGGGTCTACCAGCGGGGCCAGGCTCGGGGTCGCACAGTCCTGCGGGTGCATCCATCGGCAGCGACTGCCTGCGGGCTGCCTCGGCTTCACGCCAAAGGGCAGCGCTGGATGAAGCTTAGAATGCTGCCCGGAGATGCCATTTCTCTTCCCAAGAGCTTAAATAGAATATGTGATGTGGTACAGATTCAGTTCTCTGATCAAGTCACGTATTCCGTGTAAAAAATCAACCGGCTTGAAACTAGCCTGATTTTTTTTTTTTTTTTTATTAAGATGTCAGGGCAAAGCGGTGTGTTGCAAAAGCAGTATCAGGTCCATGGGCTGGGCTGGTTTTGACCCGTAGAAAGGTCGGTGCTGGAAGGGATCTCTGGAAATCATTTGGTCCAACTCTGTGCTGAAAGCAGGGCCTTAGATTAGGTTACCTGGGGCCCTGCTTCATTTGCTTTGGATTTTCTGATACATTGCTACATAGATATATGCTGTACCCTTTGCTTTGGGTGCCAGAATGTTGATTACTGAGGGGATGTCTACAGGTTTAAATCACATAGAAAAGGACAGAACGTTACAGCTGAAACGTCAAGCCCTATGTGTGTGTGTGAGCTGGCTGTGTGTCCATGCATGGCTGCAGGCTTTAATTGCATTGTCATCTGCTTTACACTACAGGACCCCTACCTTTCAGTCTTCAGTGGCACTGCTCAGTGGATGGATGTTTAGTGAAGATGCTTTTGAATTTTTTAATAAGTGCTTTCTGCAGTTAGTAAAAACATGTAACCCTCTAATGGGAAAGGATTGCTCCTGTATTTCAGTGCTTTATTTGTACTGAGCATATACACTAACAAAAATCTATAGGAGATGAGATGGTGCTCCATAAAATGATGACAGAGTAGAGTAGATAAAGCCAGAAGTTACTCAGTGTTAGTACTTTCTGGACATTTGGAATAGCATTAATTTTTTTTGGCCTTGATATTTTTATACAACTGGCATTCAGTGGTGAATTTAGATGACTTTGAAAGGTATAAGATGAACACCTGGAGAATTTTAATCTGTGAAATGTTTACTTTCAGTTACATACCTGCTACTGCTATTCATGGTATTTTAGTAACCTACAAGCTGTTGCACTACCCATCAGGGTGGTGGAACACTGGGACAGGTTGCCCAGGGGAGGTGGTGGAGGCCGCATCTCTGGAGATATTCAAGGTGAGGCTCAACAGGCTCTGGGCAACCTGATCTAGTGGAGGATATCCCTGATGACTGCAGAAGGGGTTAGACTGGATGAGCTTTGCAGGTCCCTTCCAACCCAGACCTGTGAAATACATCTGTAGGGGAGGACTGGCACAGCTGTACCTGTGAGGAGCTCTTCACCTGCATACTATCTGGCTCCCAGTACAGACAGAGCAGGGTCTTGCAGGCAGACAGCTTTCTTAACTCTGCTGCTGCTGACCTGTTTTGGGTTTGAAGCACAGCCCCTTGTGCTGAATGCCAGAGAAATGAGGTGGATGAGTTATCAGGGAGGTGGTCGAGGCTGATTTACATCCAGAAGTAAGGGGATGATGTGTGGGTGCCAAGGCCTGTTTCATTCTGACTCTTCTAAGGTTTTTGATTATCTGCTTATCTTGCAACCTGAATGGGCCTCTTACCATAGCACTCTAAAATCCTTCTTAGGCAAAACAAGGCTTGTACAGGGATTCTGCATTTGAAGAGGCTCCTTTGCCTTCATGCCTCTGCTGTATGTACGCACGTTGCAGTATTTTAGAGACCAGATTTGGGCAGGCTCTGTGTTTATATTGGTGTCGTGCAAAACCTGCCCGATGTAGCCTGATCTTAGTCCAGCTGTCATGCCTGCAGCTGGCAGTTCATGTTGGTGAAAGATTCCTTTTTGTGGGGAAAAACATACCATGTAGGACTTCTTCTGAAACAGGTCATTTGTTGTTTCCTAAGTGTGGAAAAAAACCCAACAACACAACAACAAAACCAAACCACAAGACCAAACAACAACAAAAATCTGACAACAACAGAAAGAAAACCCCACACCAGGGGACACCCTTACTGACCCCAGGAAATCCTCACAGTGTAGCAGGAAGCTGGTAATGGGCAGGTTCCAGTTCCAGTGTTTGTGTTCTGTTAAATGGGCAGCTGAGAACGAGCATTACTGGGCAGCTCTGGATGAGGGGTTCCACTGCCTCATCCAATAGGAAGGAGGAGCTCTTCTACCAGGTGGATTTATTTACTTCTGGTTTATTTTCCTAGTCTGCACAAAAAGCAGAGTATGCTTGATGTTAAAGCTTTACATGACCTCTGCTGGCATCTGCAGAGTTACAGATTCTAGCTCACAGTTTTACAGCAATTATTTTTTGCAGAGCAAAGAGCACATGGTTATGATACTGAGTAAGTGATGGGTCTTCAGTAAGATAGGACTCTTCAGAGTGAAAGTGCTTTGCAGTAGCAGGCTTATACAAATGGTTTTGTTATTTGAAGCTACCAGCAAGTCCTGTTGTAAAGGTATCCTGCAGGATTCTTGATGTCATGCACAAGCACTGAAAAGTCTTGTGTTCAGGTAGTGCTGTAGATCCCAGGGAAGTTGTGGATGTCCCCTCCCTAGAGGGGTTCAAGGCCAGGTTGGATGAGGCCTTGAGCAACCCGGGCTGGTGGGAGGTGTCCCTGCCCACAGCAGGGGAGTTGGAACGATGAGCTTTGAGGTCCCTTCCAACCCAAATCATTCTGTGATTCTGTCAGCTTCACAGGGAGAACTTAGCATGGCAAAACACCAGGGAGCTTCAGTCTCCATGAGGCTTCTGCTTCAGCAACAACTTCCTCTACAGTGAATTATCTTCAGTCTCACCTACCTGTGCTGCAGTCACAGCCTTTAGACAGCTGTTTACATTTCTGCCTCTAAACAGAGCTGCCCTGGGGACTGCAAACACAGAACAGACGAGAAATTAATCTGAAGTATAAAAGCAGAAGTAGTTTTTATCTTGTCTCTCAGCTGCTGGCTGTGCTGTTGAGGTTTGCCCCCATCCTTGTGTCTATGCTTTCCTTGTTTGGATCCTGGTTGAGTGTCCACCTTCCAGAGAAGCCCCTGTGCAGAAATGCAGGGTTCCATTGGCTTCAGGCTCTGGCTTTGATTCAGAGTGTGCTGTTCCAGGTTACTTCTTCAGCAAGGCCATGGGCTGTGCAGCTAAAATTGGGGTGCAGTTGGAATAAAGATGCTGCCAATGCTTTAAGTGGATTCAAGTCTGGCTATTCCTTGAGATTAGAAAATGTGTTTAGGTAACCATTGTAGATCCTAATTTAGACTTTTGCATCACTTCCTGAGATAATTTTAGTGAGTAAAAGCAATTTCCATGAGGTACAAATGCTGCAGGGTATAGTTTTGAGGTGACCATCAGATGTTTAAGGGACACAGTGAAGTGTCTGGAGAACAGATCTGGTGAGGAGCAGCTGAGGGAACTGGGGGTGTTCAGCCTGGAGAAGAGGAGGCTGAGGAGAGACCTCATTGCTCTCTACAGCTCCCTGAAAGGAGGTTGCAGAGGGGTGGGAGTTGGTCTCTTCTCTTTAATATGAGGTGATAGAAGGAGAGGCAATGGCCTGAAACTGTGCCAGGGGAGGGTTAGGTTGGAGATGAGGAAAAATGTCTTTGCTGCAAGAGTGGCCAGGGATTGGCACAGGCTGCCCAGGGAGGTGGTGGAGTCCCCATCCATAGAGATGTTCAAAGAACGTGCGGCTGTGGTGCCTTGGGATGTGGTTTGATGGCCATGGTGGTGTTGGGTTGCTGGTTGAACTGGGAGATCTTCTTTCCAACCCAAACAATTCTATGATTCTGTACTGCTTGTCTCCTTTTGTCCTGGTTTGACTTGCTTGGTGACCCTTTCTTCCCTCTCTCTTGACCCACATGCTTAGTTGGGATGTGAAGTTTGTTCTGGAACGAACATCAATTTGTAACAGCATGTTTTAAAGGCAGCAGTTGTTCCTCTCCAGTCTCTCTGAGCCAGGATCAAGCTTTTCTAACATTCATTGTACGCAGACCTCTGGAGATGAGATCTTGAGTTCTGGAAATTCCACCTTGTCCTTGAGGCTGGCCATGGAGCTGTGTACAGTAGTCACAGAAGCCAAGATTTTCAGGAAGTGGCTAAACTTAGACTTCTGAGTCTACATTTAGAAACCTAAATAGCTGCCCTCATTTTAAACTAACACAGTAGTTAAAGTTGTCCCATCTATGTCCTTATTAGCTACAGCTCCACATTTCTCTTCAGACTGGGCAGGATGTGCTTCAGTGGGGCTGCTATACCTGCTGGGTGTAGCTGCTGTTACCCAGCTGTGTGTGACCACTGAACTCAGCACTCACACCTGGTTCTCTCCCTGGGTACTTCTGGCTAGCATCACATCCCAGAGCATCAGGGACTTGGTCCTTCTTCTGAAAGGGTTTCTCTTTGTTACTCAGTATGCTGCTTTCAGGAGTTTTTGCTTTCATTTCTCTGCTGGATTCTCTGTCCCTGGTTTTTGCCATTACTCCAGAGCTGTGCAGTTGAGGGTGTGCCATCAGGGGCAGAAATAATCTGCACAAATTCTACCCTGTTGGAACGCCCAGAGCAGCATCCTGGCCTGGGGATCCCAAGGTGAAGAATGAAGAAGGACATTTTCCTAATGTACAGGAAGGAATGTTGCTTGGAGCTGTTTTCAGGTTTAAAAGCCTGTGCTGTGACTTGTTGTCCTTCAGTCACGTCCCTCTTAAATAGTTTGTTGTTAAGCATTTTAAGCATCTTCTATCTTCCACAAGGCCACAAATCTGTAGATTTAGCTACTGTGGGAGAACCTGAACTTCATTGTGTCCTGCAAGCTTGTATTTTGAAAGTGCTGATTATTCAAGGCAGAGAAGTAGATGTGCTGTGTCTGCCAAAGGCTGATTTTGCCATGATCCAGGGCTCTGCAGAACACCCAGGAGGTGATCATTTTGGGAAGCAATGGAGGGGTTCATACAAGTACCCTGAGTGAGCAAGGAATGGACTTTGAAAAGGCAATAGCAGTTGGTGTGGGCCAACCCTTTCAGGGTTGAGTTTGGGTTTTTATTAATGACCTTGATGAAAATGACCACAATGCTTGTTAGTGACACAGGCATGATCAACGTGGAGGCCAGAGTATTATCCAGTTCTTTTTGGTATAATTTAAAGACCAGAACAGTAAAACCAAGATAAAATTCAGACGTGGAAAATGGAAAACCGAGACTAAGAACAAGAACTTCTCAAAGCCAGAAACACAACAGTCAGGAGTGGAAGATCAGAGGTTCATTTTTGGAGATTAAGCTATGCTGGCACAAGTCCAGAGGCTGAGCACAGAGTGACCATCAATGACCACTAACAGTAACTGGTCAGAAATAAAGTACTAACTCTGTAAGGCAGGGAGGTGTCAGTGATGCAAATATGTACTCTGGTACCTGTACTCAGGGGTCTGTCCTGGCTCCAGTGCTCAGTGACATTTGCAGTGGCACCCTCAGCAGGACTCACTTGAGGGTAGGGATGTCATCCAGAAGGATCCTGATAGGATTCATAAGTGGGCCAGCGCCAACTCCATGAGGTCCAAGGGATTCTACCCCTTGACTCTGTTCTGCTGAGACCTCACCTCCAATCCTGCCTCCAGGTCTGGTGTCCCCAGCAGAAGGACACAGAGCTCCTGGAGTGAGTCCAGAGGAAGCCACAAAGATGCTTCAAGGGCTGGACTAGCTCTGCTGTGAGCACAGGCTGAGGGAGCTGGGGGTGTGCAGCCTGGAGAGGAGAAGGCTCCAGGGGGACCTCAAGAGCTGCCTGCCAGCACCTGAAGGGATCCTGCAGGAAGGCTGCAGAGAGACTTTTCCTGAGGGTGTCTGAGACAGGCCAAGGGGGAATGGTTTGGAGCTGAGGCAGAGCAGGGTTAGAGTGGAGCTGAGGAAGAAGTTCTTCAGTGTGAGGTTGGTGAGAGTCTGGCACAGGCTGCCCAGGGAGGCTGTGGCTGCCTCCTGCCTGGGGGTGTTCAAGGCCAGGCTGGATGAGGCCCTGAGCAGCTGAGTCTAGCTGAGAGGTGTCCCTGCTCATGGCAGGGAGGTTGATGAGCTCTGAGGTCCCTTCCAACCCGAGTTATTCTAGGATTCTATGATTAATAAAGCTCAAAACAATCTGAAACAGATGCAGTGGGAAAATACACTGCTGGGTAAATAGCAGCCTTACTTAACAAGAGACCAGAGCCACAGCTGTCTGCCCAAACACAGCTTTGCACTGGCTGAAGTATTTTTAAAGAGGGAAACTATTGGGATTATTTTTTTTTTAAATATAGCTGAAGGGAGAGAAAAAATGTAGAATGGAAATGAAAGATTTCAATCAACAATTTAAGTTGGAAATCAAACTGTCAGAAGAACAAGGCTTTGGATCAACTTCCTGGTAGACATAAAGGTTACAGTCCTGTCTTTTTTTAGCTTGATTTCTGCAGGTAAATCACATCCCAGCATACCTGTTCTCCCTCTGAAAATGTACAAATTATCATGGCATAAGCATTGCATTTCACTACATAATATTCAAGTTCCTGTTTACCTCAGTGCCCTGTCAATTTTGTGATGTTATGAGACCTGTAGTTCTCTCTAACAGAATATTTATGGTCCTGCTCTCAGGAATTACATTTTGTATACAGTCTCCAGATTTCACTGTATTCCATGGAGACTTTACCCCTGAGTAGGGAACCAGGGGGAACCAGTGAAAGCTAGTTCTGTGTGGAACTGCCTTGTAGTAAGAAAACTGAAAAGTTCCCTGCTGCCAAGGTGAGGCTGGGCAAATGCTTTAATGCAAATGGAATGCTTTGCTCAGTTGAAGCAGCCTCATCTCTGAGCAGAAATCTTCCATAAAGTGCTCCTCCAACACAGAGCTATGGTTTGTGTCCAGGGAAGGTCTGTGGTGATCATCACATTGGAACAAGTTCCTTTCACTGTATTTCTTCCAATTGGCAGGTTGGCAACTGTTACATTAATGATTCTAAGAGCAGAGGAAATCATAAAGCATGGAATCACAGAATGTTTTGAGTTGGAAGGGACCTTAATGATCCTCTAGTTGCAACCCTCTGCCATGTGCAGGGATACTTCCCACTAGCTCAGGTTGCTCAAGCCCCCACCCAAATGCCTGCCATCAACCTGCATTGGTTTCTGCAGTTCAAATGCCCTGACCATCCTATTGCCTCCAGACAAAACAGGGCTGGATTAGAATCATTGGTCAACTCTTTATTCAGCCTTCTTCTTCCACACAGCAAGAAACCATTCTGTGTGAGCTGAAATCAGAGGGTTTTGGTGTTACCTTTGTCCTGGTGTCCTTGCTGTGTTGAAATTAAAGTGCCTAACAAATTCTGGTGCTAGCTTGGTCCAGGTCCCTTTGGTGGCCATGCTGTGCTTTGAAGAGGGCCTGTGTCTCATTTCCATCACTGATGCAGAGCATCAGCAAGAGCTTTGTGTTCAGCCAGCATCTTGGGAAGAGGAAGACTTCTCTTCATTCTCATTTCTTTCTGCAGAAAAGAGAACAAACATGGCTGTATGAACTGAAAACAACAACCCAGATAGTTTCCTGTCACACTGTGGTAGTGACCAATAATTTCTCTGTTAGCCTGAAGTGTTCCATCTGCTCGTACACCCTCCAGGCCTTTGCCTGCAGAAGCAAAGGGACCCTGTGAGCTGAGGGCTCTGTCTGGGAGGTTGTGTTCACCCACTCACACCAGACCTAATTCCACACATTTTCTATTTTTTCTTTGTTAATTCATCTTAATTCCAAAGCTGAGGGACAGTTCTTCCCACAGTTTGTGCAAGTGCTGGAAGAGGCACTCTCCCTTGCAGACCCAGGGCTCCTTCTTGTTTCAGGAAATAATGAGCAGCCTGCTTCTGTGGCATTTGTTAAGAGCACAAAGGCAATGGATGCTTGCCCAGTTTCTCTCCAAGCCTCCGATCTGATACACTCCCTTTTTTGCCCCCATGCATGAAGCCATCCACACTGATTATCATCTTGTGTCCTTCTCAGCAGGAGAAGCAGAGCTCGTACAGCACTCCAGATGTGAAAACAGCATCATTTTGTAATTTTCTTTCCTGTGATGTCTTTGCTCTGGCAAAGATCTGGGCACACGCTGGCCAGGACACAGCTGCTGTGGATCAGCTCCCCCAGGGCTTTCTCTGCCAGGCAGGTTGCAGCATCCCTGGCCCCACCTGGAGCGTTCATGGGGTTGTGAGCCAGGTGCAGGTCCCAGCCCTTGGCCTTGTTGGGTCCCATACAGTGGGTCTCAGCCCATCCATCCAGCCTGGCCAGGTCCCTTTGCAGAGCCCAAAGTACAGCCACCCTCCCTCCCAGACTAGTGTCATCTGCAGACTGACTGCGGGTGCAGACAATCCCCTCATCCAGATCACTGATAAGGACATCACAGAGAACTGTCCTCAGCACTGAGCCCTGGGGAGCACCACTGTCTTCTGCTGCTCCTGGACTTTCTGTCTGTTTTTCAAATGTAGGTAAAAGCAGAGTAAATACAGCAGCAAGAGTGAACCTGAAATTAGAGGAGGTAATGAAGAGTCAGGGAGTGTGTATGTCAGATGACCCTCAGGCAGGATTCAGTTTGCAGGAAAGGAAAGTGGTTGTGCTGGAGCACTTGGGAGCTTCCCTGTGGCCTGGCAGGTATGCTGAGGACATGGCTATGATGATGGGAGGACAGGCTGGCCATCGAGCATCCAGGAAGAGACCACTGAAAAGTAAAGAGGGCAGGCTTAGAAGTGAGTGCACTTGCTTATGGAGTTAATTTCTTGAAAGGTTTGCCTGTTTGGAAGAAGGAGAAGGTGGGGAAAGCAGCTTTTGTTTGCTCAGAGTAAGGCAGAAGTTGTGTTGCAGAGCACCTAGAGCTTGGTAATTTCAGTGCAGTGGAAAACAAATCTGGCAGTGCTGAGGAGCAGAAAGAGGAAGCACTGAGAAGTGGACATGAATCATAGAATCAGCCAGGTTGGAAGAGACCTCCAAGATCATCCAGTCCAACCTATCACCCAGCCCTATCCAGGCTTTTCTTGAACATCTCCAGGGACAGCGACTCCACCACCTCCCCAGGCAGCCCATTCCAATGTTAAATCTCTCTATGAAGAACTTCCTCCTTCCCTGGCACAACTTGAGACTGTGTCCCCTTGTTCTGCTGCTGACTTGCCTGGGAGAAGAGACCAACCCCCACCTGGCTACAACCTCCCTTCAGGTAGTTGTAGAGAGCAACGAGGTCACCCCTGAGCCTCCTCTTCTCCAGGCTGAACACCCCCAGCTCCCTCAGCATCTCCTCACAGGGCTGGGCTCCAGACCCTGCTTCACTGCCTTCTCTGGACACCTTCCAGTCTCTCAACATCTCTTGAATTGAGGAGCCCAGAACTGGACACAGCACTCAAGGTGTGGCCTGACCAGAGCTGAGTACAGGGGCAGAATAACCTCCCTTGTCCTGCTGGCTACACCATTCCTGATCCAGGCCAGGATGCCATTGGCTCTCCTGGCCACCTGGGCACACTGCTGGCTCATGTTCAGCCTCCTATCACCCAGCACCCCCAGGTCCCTCTCTCTCTGGCCACTCTCCAGCCACTCTGTTCCCAGCCTGTAGCACTGCTTGGGGTTGTTGTGGCCAAAGTGCAGAACCCTGCACTTAGCCTTGTTAAATCTCATCCCATTGGCCTCTGCCCACCCATTGAGCCTGTCCAGGTCCCTCTGCAGGGCCCTTCTACCCTGCAACAGATCAACTCCTGCTCCTAACTTGGTGTCATCTGCAAACTTACTGATGATGGACTCAATCCTCTCGTCCAGATCATCAATCCCCAGTGCTGGATGGGGCCCAGCACTGATCCCTGGGGGACACCACTAGTGCCTGGCTGCCAACTGGCAGTGGCACCATTCACCACCACTCTCTGGGCACCGTTCACTACCACTCTCTGGGCCTGGCCCTCCAGACAGTTCTTGACCCATTTCAGAGTGAATCTGTCCAAGCTATGAGCTGCCAGCTTTGCCAGGAGCTTGTTGTGGCAGAAGGTGTCATAATCCATGCATGGAGCCTGCCTTCCAGTGAAAAATGAGTTCTGAGATCTGAGGGGAGCATAGGAAGGCAGTGGTGCCCAGGTGCAGCCTGGCTGTGTGTCCTAGGGCAGCGTGCAAGAGAAGGCCCCAGTTGCACTGGAGTGGCTAGAAGAGCAGAGCTCATCAGCTGGACTCTGTGTCTTCATTGAGAGCACTGTCACTTGCTGGCCTCCCCCTCATGCCATCATGATCCCATTTCCAGAAAGCATTTTAGCAGGTGACCCTGGAGCTTGGCACCCTCTGCTTTGGCTGCTGCTGTTTGGTGATCCAAAAGAGCAAGAATCACTCTCAGCCTTCAATACAGTCTTAGAGAAGTGCTTGGTAAGGAAACTCCTGGAAGGTCCAAGTGGCATATTCCAGAAGGGCCAGAGAGATCTGAGCAGGGTACAGTGGGTTTGGAGCAAGAGTGGAAAATGCTTGAGAAAGAGATTAAGTGGGAATTCCAGTGACTGTGTTCCTGTGTGAAGTTATCTAGGAAAGTGTGTCTGGAGTAACCTACTGACCTGGGGAGGCTGAGGAAACCTCCAGGTTGTAAGGCACATCCCAGGAACACAAACATCTATATTTAACTCCTCAGCCAGCTTCAATGGCATCTGACTTTCCTTCTCCAGCTGTGCTAAGAACATTGCTGCCCATTGTTGGTGTTCTCTGGCCCTGTCCTGTGCAGCCAGCAGAGCAGGGGATGGGAACGTGATCTGCTCTGCAGGTGTTCTCCAGAAGGGCAGCAGTGCAGCCAAGAAGTGGGTCACTGCTTTTGCCTAGAAGGTTGGCCCAGCCATAGAGAGCAGCAGCAGAGCTGTTAGCAGGGAGGAAGCATGGGAGATGCAGATGTTCAGAGATCTGAGCAGAAAAAGACCGTTTGCCAAAGGTGCAGTGCAGGGAAGGGCAGCATGCTGGTAGCACAGTGATGTCCTGCCTTTCAGCACCAGAAATACCAAACCTGCTTTTGTTGCTGCCAGTCCTCCTGGGTTCCCTGCACGTTGGCGTCGTTTTGCTGGGCACTGCCCAGGCCCATGTGTTCCCTCTGCCCCAGTGGGAATCAGGCTGCCTGGCTGGTGAAGCTGCTTCCTAGTGGGCAGGGATGGTGTTGGAGGCCTGGGGAAGCTGCGCTGCTGCTGTTGGTTTGGGAATTTGGTGGAGAAGAGTTGTAGTGTCAGGGGTGGGGGTCCTACTGCATCTAATACTGGGAACTGTGCTGGTGGGAAAGGTTGGCCACAGGGTGAGTGGAGAACTCTGGCTATTAGCCAACATTTCTACAGTATTACAGGGTGTGTGGAGCAGAGCCCTTGCAGGTTTTTTGCCATGTCCAGGCCTAGAGAGGATGGATGATATAAGTTCCCATTCCTCTTAGCAGCTAAGGGTAGAGAACTTCTGTTTGGAAAGTATCAGGAGAAAACAGAGCACCTGAGCAAGTCCTTTAGCAAAACAGTCCCAGTCTGTCCCCTTCTCCACTTGTCAGCCTCTTCCTGGCTTCCTATCATGTCCTACTGCCAGGTCCTGCACCTGGGTCACAACAACCCCATGGTGAGCTACAGGCTTCAGGATGTATGGTTGGAAAGCTGGGACCTGGGACCTAGGGGTGTTTGTTAACAGTCAATTAAATGTAAGTCAGCAGTACCCAGGTGGCCAAGAAGGCCAATGGTATCCTGGCTTGGATCAGAAACTGCTGAGGCCACACCTGGAGTGCTGTGTTCATCTCTGAGCCCTCACTGCGGGAAGGACACTGAGGGGCTGGAGCCTGTCCAGAGAAGGGCAACGAGGCTGGAGAAGGGCCTGGAGCCCCTGGGCTAGAGGAGGGGCTGACGGAGCTGGGGGTGTTCAGGCTGAAGAAGAGGAGGCTGAGGGAGACCTCATTGCTCTCTACAGCTCCCTGAAGGGAGGTTGGAGTGAGGAGGGGACAGCCTCTGCTCCTTGGTGGCAAGGGACAGAAGCAGAGGAAATGGTTCCAAGCTGCCCCAGGGGAGGTTCAGGCTGGAGCTCAGGAAATATTTCTGCACTGGAAGGTTCTCAAACATTGGAATGGTTTGCCCAGGGCAGTGCTGGAGTCACCATCCCTGAGGGGTTGTAAGCAGCTGGTGCTTTAGGGACATGGTTTGGTGTTGACCCTGCAGTGCTGGGTTGAGGGTTGGACTGGATGAGCTTGAAGGACTCTTCCAGTCAGATGTTTTCTGTGATTCTCACAGGAGCTGCTGTGTTCCTTTTTGTAAAGGAGCTGTTTTTCAACTGGAGAAGAAAAGCTTGAAGTGCCTCATGTCCTGTTAACTTAATTCTTACTGTAACAAATCACATTTTCTATTTGGTCAGAAGGAGTCTGCAGGGAGGAAAAGGGTATTTTTCTCTTTTCCCCAAACAGTTCTGCTACATGTTTGTAGGTTTGGTCTGTAGCTCTACCACAGTGTTATCTCCAACGCTTTTATTAAATATTTTGATACTATATTTTCCTTTCTTTATTTTCCAGGGCAGGAAAACCACCACCTGGCCTACATCTGGATGTAGTCAAAGGAGACAAACTCATTGAGGTATGAAAATGGTTTGTGTGCATGTGGTGTGTCCTGCACACAGGCACCAGCAGCAGGACACTGCCCAGCATTTTCTGCATTTACTCACAACTATTTCCTTTCTCCTTTGGTCATGGTGTTCAAATCATTTTGGTGTACTCTGAAACTTCATTCTGAAGGGCATTTTCCCTAACCTGTACTCTACGGGACTCTCATACTGTGCTGGTAGAGGCAGTGTTTGAGAGGACACAAAACTGCAGTGCTCATTTAGCAGTGACACCTGGATTCCTGAACATTAAACCTGTCCTAGTAAGAGAGAGAGGAAAGTGTTTGTAAGGGAAACTTGATACCTTGCAGAGCTTTAAAACTTAATTTTGCCTCAAAAGTTAATTTTGGACCAAAGCTGACGTTTTGTTTCCTGCAAGATGCTTCTGTAGGAGGTACCAGAGTGCAGCCAGAACTTAGGAACTGCAGGAACAGAAACTCAGATAACACAGGGAAAGAAATCTTGAGGACAGTGTGGTAGTTTGAGGCCTTTAAGAAAAAAAACAAAAAATGTAGAGTTGAGTCCTCGAGGAGGACCAGAAAGGTCCAGAGATGGATTGGAAAATGGTAACTTTGTTATTCCATCCCAGAATTCTGCTGTCTCTTTTGAAGCTGGCGGCAAGGCCAGCTCTCTCTTTTCTCCTTATTTCATCTCTCTGGAGGGAGTCCCTTATCTGATAAACCATGGGGGCATAGCCTGTTTGTGGCCTGGCTCATTTTGCCTGTGCAGTCTTGGCCTGCTTAGGCCTAATGGAAGGGAGGCAACAGGGGGCGAGAAAATAAGCTCTGGGATTTGTGGTTTAGTCTGGTTGGGGGAAGGTTTCAGGGGAGTTTCATGTATCCTGTGTATGTATTAGGTGTTAAGGATTCATATCTTCTGCAGTTTCCTGTATATTTTCTATTATAATTCTGTATTTCTCTCCAGTTCAATGAGAGCCTCTTTATTTTACTTCTTTGGGAGTAAAATTATGTCTGTCCATTCTTTAAACTAAGACAGACAGAAGAATACAGTTCCTGGCTTTGTACTGCTGGTTTGAGACGCTCACCTGGTCAGTTCACTTGGTGGTGCTGTAGGTTAAGCAGGCACTCTCCATCTTACAGGATTGTTGCCCTGTCCCACAGCCAAGAGCAGTGTGATGTTTTTCATTTCATGATGGCTCTGCAAACAGTGTTGTGATTAGCACAGACACAATGAGTTAGTTTTGTTACAGCAGAAGAATTTGTCTCATATGCACCACCTCCTCCTCCATCTCCTGCTTTGTGATACCTCACACTAAAGCTTGTAAATACAAAACACAGTGACAAGAAAGGACCCAAGCCAGGGACTCCTAACTTGCACTGCACTGAAACAGAGAAATGTTTCTGGACAGCAAAAGTCTGCAAAGTGAAGCCAACATTTCTGAACTGAAACTTGGAAAAATAAAAACTCAGAAAGATTTTATGTAGAGAACCTCATGGAATGGTTTGGTTCTAACCCCCTGCCATGGGCAGGGGCACCTCCCACCCACCCAGGTTGCTCAAGGCCTCATCCAACCTGGCCTTCAACACCCCTAGGGAGGAGGTATCCACAGCCTCCCTGGGCAACTTGTTCCAGTGTCTCCCCACCCTCACTCTCAAGAATTTCTTCCTAATCTCCAGTCTAAATATTTTGGTAGCTTCAGCCATGGCTGGGTTTTCATGTGTGCTACCACAGGAGCATCACTCAGTGCCAAGTGTTCCTTCTGGTGTCCAGCAGGGGAGATGCACTCTTTTGGAGTAAGTTACCAGAATGTGCTTTGCCATAGGGCAGCAGATGGCAATGTCACAAACTTGTGTTTTCCCAGGCCAGAAACCAGTAAAATGAAGCTTTTCTTTATAGGCCAAGACTGTTGGTTTTGCAGACTGGAGAGTGCCCCTTCCTCTGGATTTAAAGACATAGAAAACTGGGAAAGTCAGTCCTGAGCTAAGAGCTTTAATTGGAAAGGAATTTGGTACTAACACACATTTAGAGCAGCTCAAGAAATGTCTGAGCTGGGTCATATCCACTACTCACAGCTGTCCTTCACTGGCCCTTGCTGGGCACTGTAGCTTTCAGACCCTTGGCTTCGTGCTGTTCTTCAAACCATGAACCATGCATTCTGTGTCTCATGGTACTGTGACATCTTCAGAATCATTTTCAGTGGTCAGAGAGCTGTAGCAGGACCCCCTCAGCTCAGCCTTCTCACTGCCATGCTAGCAAGAACATGTGGTGTAAGGGTTGCATGGGCACTGGGCTTTCCTTCAGGCCATGTAATGAGGCTCAAGAGAGCAAAGCCAAATGGCAGTGACCTCAGGTGTGTTAGTATGTGGCAGGCAGCCAAGCACAGTGAAGCTTTCCCACCTGGGAGACTCTCTGAGGGGTTTTTGTCATGTTTCTTTTGGGGTTTTGAGCTTGGAGAGAGAGCTTTAGAGTTTAGATGGAGCCCTCTGCTGAATTCGTCCTCAGGTGCTGGGCAAATGGGGATCATGGAGTCCTGATCAGGACTGAAAAAAAGGCAGCAAAATGCCATATGGAAGCTGAGGCTGCACCACTGGTTTTGGGAATGGCTGGAAGATTTGGTGCTGATAAACTGACAGTAAGGAATATCATCTGATGGCTGGGCTGCTCAGAGGATTTGGAGCTACCAGAGGCCCAGCTTGGCTTTGTGGTGGTACAAACATCTTGCAGCCCTCTTGATAACCTCCATGAGGCTCTTTTTGTTGCTGTGCAGCTTGCTGTTGACAGTCATTGATAGTTTGCAGTCTAGGTGCTGCAAGGATGTGCTCTGTGCTCACCCAGAGGTCACAGAGTGGCTGCAGTTTGTGTTTTCCCTCCTGACTGCTCAGCACTGCCAGGCTCAGCCCAGTGCAGCCTGCCTGCCTGCCCTGACTGTGTCCCATGGGGAGCAGGGGCAGGCCCCTGTGCAGCTCAGAGCTCTCCTTGCTATGGTGCCTGCTGAGCAAGAAGCAGAAGGGCTGGCTGGGAGAGCAGCCTCAGCAGCCTGTTCCTCATGGCTCATGCAATTGCCTCGTGGCCTTGCACAAACAGGAGGTGACTGGGGGGTCACAGGGAACAGGGTGCTGTGTGTGTGGGAGCTGAACAGGAGCTCAGTGTGAGCCTTCTGTTTCCCTCTTTGGTACCCATGGCAAATGATGCTTCAGTTGTGTGTCTTATGGTAGACAACAGCAGCCAAGAAGAAACATTGTCCTGGGCTCCCTGGTTCAAGGACAGGGACTTGCTGGAGAGGGGACAGCAAAGGGCTCCAGAGATGCTGAGGGGCCTGGAACATCTCTGTGAGGAGGAAAGGCTGAGAGAATTGGGGCTGTAGTCTGGAGAGGAGCAGCCTGAGGGGGATCTGAGCAATGCTGAGCAATACTTAAAGGGTGGGATGGGACCAGGCTTTGTTCAGTGGGACAGCACAAGGGGCACTGGGCACAGACTGCACATCAGAAGTTCATCTGAACATGAGGAGGAACTTCTGTGCTGGAAGGGTGGCAGAGCCTGGAGCAGGCTGCCCAGAGAGGTGGTAGAGTCTCCATCTCTGGAGACATTCACAACCCTCCTTGGATGTGTTCTGTGTGCCCTGCCCTGGGTGACTCTGCTTTGGCAGGGGGCTTGGACTGGATGATCTCCAAAGGTCCCTTCCAACCCCTTCCATTCTGTGATTCTTATGGATTGCTGAGCACTTGATACTAACCGAGCTGTCTGTGGCCCAGGCCTTGTGCAGAGGTCTGAGGTACACCTTGTGATGGCTGGGTCTGGAAAGTGCAAGATTAAAGCAAGCCATGAAGTGTTTAAGCTCAGTGTGTGAAGGGTGACACTGGGTTATAGCTCAGAGGCACAGAACAGTTGGGAAACATCATCTTGAAGTACAGGCAGTAAAGGGATTTTCTCCTGGATGGTTTGTTGCAGGATTTCCAATCTATGAATTCATTTCTGTCTTTGCAAAGTCTCCTGAAGACCTGCCAAGTACAAATGGTGCTGGTTTGTGCCTGGGGCTGATGGTTTGTGCCTGGTGGGAGCAAATGAAAACTTAGAGGACACGTCTTTTGGTTTCAGCTGTTGAATAAGCAACTGATGGACCAACCTTCAGGGTACTTGAAATCGTGAGGTAACTGCTTGTGGAGCTGAGCACCGAAATGTGGAGTAAGGAATCACCTTCTCAAGGTCCAGTCTCACAGATTCACAGATTTCATTGGGTTGGAAGGGACCCTCAAAGGTCAGCTTGTCCAACCCCCCTGCACTTAGCAGGGACATCTCCAGCTAGATCAGGCTTCCTAGGCCCACATTGAGTCTGATCTTGAGTGTCTCCAGAAATGAGGCCTCAACCACATCCCTGGGCAACCTGTTCCAGGGCTTCACCACCCTCGTAGTGCAAAATTTCCTCCTTACATCCAGCCTAAATCTACCCTGCTGCAGTTTCAAGTCATTGTGCCCCATCCTAATCACCACAGGTCCCTTCTAAACAGTCCCTCCCCAGCCTTCCTGGTACTTCCTTCAGTACCTTCAGGTACTGAAATGCAGCTCTGAGGCCTCCCTGGAGCCTTCTCTTCTCCAAGCTGAACAGCCCCAACTCTCTCAGCCTATCTGGTCTGTATCAGAGTTGTGCTTGCATAGAATTTGTTTTCAAATACCCAAGAATAGAAGGCAAAATCAGCACTTATGGTACTTCCAAAGAGGTGTTCCAGGATTCATGAGTATCAAGGTACTGAATTTGGGAAGGCTGAGGACCGAGTGCTGAGCTGCATGAGTGAGGTGCTGCACAATACTGGACGTAAACCCACTGCTGTGAAGGGAACCCCCAGAAAGCCTCCCCAGCATTTCTCAGAGGATGCATTTTAACAAACTCCTTGGCATTAAGAGCTGGGTGAGAGACTGTGATGGTTTCTTTCTATGATTCCACCTGTACATAGCTCCAAGTGAAATAATTTCCAAGCAGAAAGGTCTGCCAAAACCACTGCAGGTTTGAGCTCTTGATCTTATACTTGTGGGTGATTCTGAGGGCAGAGTCTGGTGAAATAGTGTTTGTAAAGTGCCACAGCAGCAGCCAGGTGAGAGCAGAATGCAGCTGTCGTGGTTTAGACCAAGACAAATTTCTCTTTTACCTCTTCCAAAAGGAACAACAGAAAATCACTGACACAAAGGATTGGCTAGGGTTGGAAAGTGTAAATGGAAAGGCTGTTCACAGCTACATCAAACAGTACAGAGCAGATAAAATACACAAAATCCACAGTCTGGATTTGACACAGAAGCTCATTAAGCCAAGCTCCACACAAACCTCCCTTTAAACCAGGCCAACCACCCCAGGCCTTCCTGCCCCCTCCTGCCAAGGCTCTTTACCCTCCATACCAACACCATTGTGACACAGCACAAATTCAGGTTGGTAGCTCCAGGCTCCAATTAGGCAGCTCCAGGCCTAATTGGCAGCATTGCCAAGACCAACACCAGGCCTCGCTCCTCAGCCAAGAGAGATAAGAGCCTGGGTGTCCTTCCCAGGAGGAAAGAGGGAGGGGAAAAGGGAAGAAAATTGATTTTGCAGCCAGTTTACAGGAATGCAGGACTTTTGGGAATGAAATACAGCTTCCAGTCCTGGCCCTTCTGGCCCCTCTGCAGGAATGCAGCTTTGTGGTCTTAAAGGCACCAACAGGCTCCAACTGCCACACCAGGAGACTGCTTCAGCCTGGTGAGTGCTCAGATGTTTTATTGAATTGCAGTGAGGCTTCCAGGCATGTTCTTGCCCTCCAGACACAGAGGAGGAGGAGGATGGCAGCGGAGACAGCTGCATGTTTCAATTGTCCCAGCTGAAGGAAAATCCTCTGCATTTTGGATTTGCACCTCATTTGGCACCAGATCATGTACTTGAAGGTGTTGTTTATTGAGCTGTGGTTCCTGTCTTACCAAGTGAGAAGTAGACTCCCAAAGATCTTTTTGTAGTTACAGCCCAAGTATTGGCACTCGTGGATTTTCTGCCAGCCTATGTCATCACTGAGGGCATTGCTGAGCTTCTCATTCTGTCTAATCATAGAATCATGGAATGGGTTGGAAGGGAAGGGACCTTAAAGCTCATCCAGTGCCAACCCCCTGCCATGGGCAGGGACACCTCCCACCAGCCCAGCTTGCTCAAGGCCTCATCCAGCCTGGCCCTGAACACCTTCAGGGAGGAGGCATCCACAGCCTCCCTGGGCAACCTGTTCCAGTCTCTCCCCACCCTCACTCTAAGGAATTTCTTCCTCATTTCCAGTCTCAATCTTCCCCCTCCCAGCTCAAAGCCATTGTCCCTTGTCCTGGCACTCCCAGCTCTTGTCACAAGTCCCTCTTCAGCTCTTCTGGAGCCCTTTAGGTACTGGAAGGTTACTTTAAGGTGTCCGTTGAGCCTTCCCTTCTCCGGGCTGAACAGCCCCAGCTCTCCCAGCCTGTGCCCATAGAGGAGGTTCTTCAGCCCTCTGCTCATCTTTGTGGCCTCCTCTGGACCTCTCCAACAATTCCAGGTCCTTCTTGTGCTGGGGGTACCAGAACTGGAGGCAGTGCTCCAGGTGGGGTTCCACAGCAGCAGAGCAGAGGGACAGAATCCCCTTGCTGTCCTGCTGGTCACCAGCTGTTTGTTTTCTCAGAACTTCTTGAAATACAGCATCTTGTGGTGCCAGTTGGCTGAGAAGTTACTTGGGGTAGTTGTGGGTGTGGGGAGCTGTTAGCTGCAA
>NC_072042.1:4732332-4739071 GCF_027791375.1 Indicator indicator | reverse complement strand
GGGGGGGGTCTGGGGGGGCTCCAGGAGCTGCTCCTGACTCTCTTCTCTTCCTGGGTCTCCACAGGGTGACCGAGGGGAGCGTGGCCCTGTGGGCCCCCCAGGAGAGCAGGGAAAAGTGGTGAGTTGGGAGGTGGCATCCACCTTGGCATGGCTGGCACCACCTGCATGGACCCTCTGGCTTTGATCACAGCTGGGATCCATCCTGTGCCCCCTCCTCCTGCTGTGCCTGGCTGCTGGGAAGAGGGATTAGCTGCTGGGGCAAACAGCTCAGGGATTAGCAGCTCCTGGGCCCATGCTGGGGCCGCAGCCCCAGCCAGCAGAGGAATTTCCTCCCAGCCTGGCAGGCTGCTCAGCACCTCTTGGAGGCTTTTCCTGGGTGGAAAATTGGCCAAGAAATGAACTTTGTCCCTCTGGCTGCCTGGGAATGGGGGCTCATCCCTGGCAGAGCCCTGCCCTCTCCTCTTGGTATGGTTGGAGGGGAGATTCCTTCATCATTTTCTGCCCTGTTCCCCCACAGAGACTGAATTCAGGACAGGTTGGGATTCAGAAGGACAGGTTGGGATTCTGAAGGACAGGCTGGGATGCTGAGGGGAAGGTTTGGGATGCTGGAGGATGGGCAAGTTGGGGTGCTGGAGGACAGGCAGGTTGGGAGGTTGGAGGGGATGGGCAGGTTGGGATGCTGGAGGATAGGCAGGTTGGGATGCTGGAGAGGATGGGAAGGTTGGGATGCTGGAGAGGATGGTAAGGTTGGGATGCTGGAGGATAGACAGGTTGGGATGCTGGAGGATCAGGCTGGGGTGCTGGAGGACCAGGCTGGGATGCTGGGGGACAGCCTGGGGTGCTGGGGGGGATAGGAAGCTGCCCACACACCTCCCTGTTTTGGGGAGGATGCTCTGATGGTGTGGGGAGAGTTTTCCCACCCCCTCCCTTCACTCATTTTGCTTTTTCCCCACCTTAACTCGATTTCCAGGGACCAAAGGGAGAGCAGGGTCCACCAGGAATCCCAGGACCCCAAGGTTTGCCAGGAGTCAAAGGAGACAAGGTGACTGCTCCTGGCTGCAGGGCTTGGGCTGCTCTGGGCTCCAGCTCAGGGAAGCTGTGCTGAGCTGAACCCCCCCCTGTAAAACTCTCCTTTCTCCAGGGCTCCCCAGGGAAAACTGGCCCCAAAGGCAGCACTGTGAGTACCTCACCCCCTGCCCTGACTGGGGGGGGGGGGAGTGTGGGGGGTGTGGCAACTGCTGAGACAGGGCTGGCACCCACCTCTGGGACCCACTGCCACCAGCAGCTTTGTCCATCAGCACCCCTCCAGCAGCCTGCTTGCAGTGGGGGAAGGAGGAGTTAAAGTGGCTCTGGGGGCTGGTGGTGAGAGGTCACCTTCCACAGAATGGTTGGGGTTGGAAGGGACCTTGAAGCTCATCCAGTTCCAACCCCCCTGCCATGGGCAGGGACACCTTCCCCAAGAGCAGGTTGCCTCATCCAACCTGACCTTCACCACCTCCAGGGAGGGGGCATCCAGGACCTCCCTGGGCAACCTGTTCCAGTGTCTTCCTACCCTCAGAGCCAAGAATCTCTTCCTACTCTCTTCCTTTCTTGTTGCCTTTCCTCTAGGGAGACCCTGGTGTCCATGGCCTGGCAGGGCTGAAGGGAGAGAAGGTAAATCCCTGCAGATGGCTCCTGGGGTGAGGAGGAGGGATGTGGGCACCATGCCGGGGGGCTGCTGGCCAGCAAGCTCCTGGCCACTGCACCCGTGGTTGGACTTGAGGATCCCAGAGCTCTTTTCCAACCTTAATGCTTCCGTGGTGTGCTCTGGCATGGGGGGAAGGGGAGGGGAGGATGCTGCAGCCCCAAATTTGTGCTGTCTCCACATGGCATTTCTTGTGCCCTCTGTCCCCAGGGGGAATCAGGAGAGCCAGGGCCGAAGGGACAGGTGAGTGATGAGAGAGGGGTTGGGACAGGTGAGTGACAGGGGGGTTGGGACAGGTGAGTGACAGGGGTTGGGACAGGTGAGTGATGACAGAGGGTTGGGACAGGTGAGTGACAGGGGTTGGACAGGTGAGTGATGAGAGAGGGTTGGGACAGGTGAGTGACAGGGGGTTGGGACAGGTGAGTGATGAGAGAGGGGTTGGGACAGGTGAGTGATGACAGAGGGTTGGGACAGGTGAGTGATGACAGAGGGTTGGGACAGGTGAGTGACAGGGGGTTGGGACAGGTGAGTGACAGAGGGGTTGGGACAGGTGAGTGATGACAGAGGGTTGGGACAGGTGAGTGATGACAGAGGGGTTGGGACAGGTGAGTGACAGGGGTTGGGACAGGTGAGTGATGAGAGAGGGGTTGGGACAGGTGAGTGACAGGGGGGTTGGGACAGGTGAGTGATGACAGAGGGGTTGGGACAGGTGAGTGACAGAGGGGTTGGGACAGGTGAGTGATGACAGAGGGGTTGGGACAGGTGAGTGACAGAGGGGTTGGGACAGGTGAGTGATGACAGAGGGTTGGGACAGGTGAGTGACAGAGGGTTGGGACAGGTGAGTGATGACAGGGGGGTTGGGACAGGTGAGTGACAGGGTGGACAGTGAGTGATGACAGAGGGTTGGGACAGGTGAGTGATGACAGGGGGTTGGGACAGGTGAGTGATGAGAGAGGGGTTGGGACAGGTGAGTGACAGGGGTTGGGACAGGTGAGTGACAGAGGGTTGGACAGGTGAGTGATGACAGAGGGGTTGGGACAGGTGAGTGATGACAGAGGGGTTGGGACAGGTGAGTGACAGGGGTTGGGACAGGTGAGTGACAGAGGGTTGGGACAGGTGAGTGATGACAGAGGGGTTGGGACAGGTGAGTGATGAGAGAGGGGTGGACAGGTGAGTGACAGGGGTGGGACAGGTGAGTGACAGAGGGTTGGGACAGGTGAGTGATGACAGAGGGTTGGGACAGGTGAGTGACAGAGGGTTGGGACAGGTGAGTGATGACAGAGGGGTTGGGACAGGTGAGTGACAGGGTTGGGACAGGTGAGTGACAGGGGTTGGGACAGGTGAGTGACAGAGGGTTGGGACAGGTGAGTGACAGAGGGTTGGGACAGGTGAGTGACAGGGTTGGGACAGGTGAGTGACAGAGGGTTGGGACAGGTGAGTGACAGGTTGGACAGGTGAGTGACAGGGGGTTGGGACAGGTGAGTGACAGGGTTGGGACAGGTGAGTGATGACAGAGGGGTTGGGACAGGTGAGTGACAGGTGGACAGGTGAGTGAGTGACAGGGGTGGGACAGGTGAGTGACAGGTTGGGACAGGTGAGTGATGACAGAGGGTTGGGACAGGTGAGTGTGACAGAGGGTTGGGACAGGTGAGTGATGACAGAGGGGTTGGGACAGGTGAGTGACAGAGGGTTGGGACAGGTGAGTGATGACAGAGGGTTGGGACAGGTGAGTGATGACAGGGGTTGGGACAGGTGAGTGACAGAGGGTTGGACAGGTGAGTGATGACAGAGGGGTTGGGACAGGTGAGTGACAGGGGTTGGGACAGGTGAGTGACAGGGGTTGGGACAGGTGAGTGATGACAGAGGGTTGGGACAGGTGAGTGATGACAGAGGGGTTGGGACAGGTGAGTGACAGGGGTTGGGACAGGTGAGTGACAGGGGGTTGGGACAGGTGAGTGACAGGGTGGGACAGGTGAGTGACAGAGGGTTGGGACAGGTGAGTGACAGAGGGGTTGGGACAGGTGAGTGACAGGGGGGTTGGGACAGGTGAGTGACAGGGGGTTGGGACAGGTGAGTGATGACAGAGGGGTTGGGACAGGTGAGTGACAGAGGGGTTGGGACAGGTGAGTGACAGGGGGGGTTGGGACAGGTGAGTGACGGAGGGGTTGGGACAGGTGAGTGATGACAGAGGGGTTGGGACAGGTGAGTGATGACAGAGGGGTTGGGACAGGTGAGTGACAAGGGGGTTGGGACAGGTGAGTGATGACAGAGGGGTTGGGACAGGTGAGTGACAGAGGGTTGGGACAGGTGAGTGATGACAGAGGGGTTGGGACAGGTGAGTGACAGAGGGGTTGGGACAGGTGAGTGACAGGGGTTTGGGACAGGTGAGTGACAGAGGGGTTGGGACAGGTGAGTGATGACAGAGGGGTTGGGACAGGTGAGTGACAGGGGGTTGGGACAGGTGAGTGACAGGGGGGTTGGGACAGGTGAGTGACAGGGGGTTGGGACAGGTGAGTGATGACAGAGGGGTTGGACAGGTGAGTGACAGAGGGGTTGGGACAGGTGAGTGACAGGGGGGTTGGGACAGGTGAGTGACAGGGGGTTGGGACAGGTGAGTGATGACAGAGGGGTTGGGACAGGTGAGTGACAGGGTGGACAGGTGAGTGACAGGGGGTTGGACAGGTGAGTGACGAGGGTGGACAGGTGAGTGATGACAGAGGGTTGGGACAGGTGAGTGACAGGGGGGTTGGGACAGGTGAGTGACGGAGGGGTTGGGACAGGTGAGTGACAGAGGGTTGGGACAGGTGAGTGATGACAGAGGGGTTGGGACAGGTGAGTGACAGGGGGGTTGGGACAGGTGAGTGACAGAGGGGTTGGGACAGGTGAGTGACAGGGGGGTTGGGACAGGTGAGTGACAGGGGTTTGGGACAGGTGAGTGACAGGGGGTGTTGGGAGGAAGGTGCTCCTCATACCTTCATGCTGGGTGGCTCTGTGAGACCCTCAACTGGAGGCGGTCCATGGAGCTGGTGCCTGCTGCACACTGGAGGCCTGAGGAATTGTTTTCATTGGAGATGGACTTCAGTGACCACATCCAGCCCTGGGTTCAGGTTCTTCCCCTGCCTGGGGCTCAGATCCTGGCTGCAGTGGTTGATACTGGAGGCTGTTGGGGGGATCCTTAGGGTGCAGCCTTTGTGCCTAGGGCAGGGCTGAGCTCCCAGCTCCTGATTACCACTCTCCTTCCCCACCACAGCAAGGCATCCAGGGGGAGCTTGGCTTCCCTGGCCCCTCAGGGGATGCTGGAGCACCAGGGGTGAGAGGCTACCCAGGCCCCCCGGGGCCCCGCGGGCTGGTCGGGGAGCGCGGCGTGCCAGGGATGCCCGGCCAGAGGGGTGTGGCGGTGAGTACCCCCCAGCATGTGTGCCCAGCTGGCCAAGAAGGCCACCAGCATCTAGCCTTGGATCAGCAATAGTGTGCCCAACAGGACCAGGGCAGGGATTGTCCCCCTGTACTCAGCACTGGTGAGGCCACCGGATCCAGGTGCTGAGTTCAGCTTCGGGTCCCTCGCTCCCTGAAGGACACTGAGGGTTGGAGGGGGACCAGAGAAGGGCAATGGAGCTGGGGAAGGGTCTGGAGAACAGGGCTGGGGAGGAGCAGCTGAGGGAGCTGGGGGTGTTCAGCCTGGGGGAAAGGAGGCTGAGGGGAGAGCTGCAAGGGAGCTCCCTGCAAGGATTCTGGAGCCAGTTGGGCTCTTCTCCCTAGGAACAAGAGACAGCACCAGAGGAAATGGCCTCAGGTTGCACCAGGGGAGGTTTAGGCTGGACATGGAGGCTGAGCATTTGCACCAGGAGTGCAGAGAACTCAGAGAAGGATGGGAAGCTGTCACGGGGTGCAGGGGGATGCTCTGGAGCAGGGTGGGTGCAGGTGGGGACAGGAGTGACCTCCCTCCTCTCACTGCTGCAGGGCCGGGATGCTGGGGACCAGCACATCGTGGACGTGGTCCTGAAGATGCTGCAAGGTGAGGGGACAAGGAGGGCACCACCAGCTGAGTGGCTGCCACCATGTCCTGTCCCACACTGGCCCCTCTCTGCCCTACAGAGCAGCTGGCTGAGGTGGCTGTCAGTGCCAAGAGAGCTGCCCTGGGTGGAGTGGGTGCCATGGGACCCCCTGGACCACCTGGTCCTCCAGGGCCACCCGGTGAGCAAGGCCCACACGGACCCATGGGACCTCGAGGTGTCCCTGGCATCCTGGGTGCTGCTGGGCAGATTGGCAACGTAGGACCTAAAGGTAGGTGGTTGGTGGCCAGAGCCACAGCATGATGGCCAAAAGCCCTCCTCGGGGCTGGCCCTGCCTCCTCCTGCCACACTTGGCCCCAGCCTTGGTCCCTGAGCAGGGGCAGCCCTGTCCCACCCTGTGCAGGGTCCATGCTGCCTGCTGCAGCTCCAGCAAGTCCTTCCCTCCCTCTTCCCTTCCCTGCAGGGAAACGAGGTGAGAAGGGGGAGAGAGGAGAGGTTGGACGTGGCCACCCAGGCATGCCAGGGCCCCCAGGGATCCCAGGTGAGTCCCCCTGCCCCCCTCTACAGACCCTGGTGTGTCCCCACTGGGCAGCAGTGGTCCCCATGCCTCTTGCTTGGTGTGGTGCTGAGCCCAGCTGTGACTTCTGGCCCATCCCTACAAATCTGCATGGCTTCAATGAGCCCTTTGCCACCCCGTGGCCACCCACAGCTCTGCCAGCCACTCCCCTGTCCCCTCACTGCCCCTCCCTTGCTGTCCTGCTCCATCCCCCTCCTCACCAGCAGCCTTTCCCACCCCTAACCCCTGCTCTGCTGCAGCCAAGCTGTGCTCAAGCGCAGCGCCCGGCACCCACCCGCCTCCCTTTGCAGGTCTCCCTGGCATCCCTGGGCACGCTCTGGATGGCAAGGCTGGTGAGAGGGGCTTGCCAGGCTCCCCAGGTGAGGCTGGCCGCCCAGGTTTGCCCGGTCCTGCCGGTTTGCCAGGCTTCTGTGACCCAGCAGCCTGCCTGGCAGCCTCGGCGTACGCTGCCGGGCGCCTGAGCGA
>NC_072042.1:4722332-4729832 GCF_027791375.1 Indicator indicator | reverse complement strand
CCAGCAGGAGAGGTTTAGGTTGAACTTGAGAAGAGATTTCTTCTCTGGAAGGGTTGGACATGAGGAACAATTTCTTAACTGGGGAAGTAATGACCTTAGCTGATGGAAAATGTGTGCCAGGTCCCCATGGTCAGTGATCACCTCCAGGGATGGGGACTCCACCACCTCCCTGGGCAGCCTCTGCCAATCCTTGACCACTCTTGCAGCAAAGAAATTGTTCCTCAAGTCCAACCTAAACCTGCCCTGCTGCAACTTGAGGCCATTTCATCTTGTCCTATTGCTCATTCCTTGGGAGAAGAGCCCAACCCCCACCTGGCTCCAGCTTCCTTGCAGGGAGCTGCAGAGAGCAATGAGGTCTCTCCTCAGCCTCCTCTTCTCCAGGCTGAACACCCCCAGCTCCCTCAGCTGCTCCTCCCCAGCCCTGTTCTCCAGACCCTTCCCCAGCTCCGTTGCCCTTCTCTGCAACCTCTCCAACCCCTCAAAATCCTTCTTGGAGTGAGGAGCCCAAACCCGACCCCGGTACTCCAGGTGTGTCCTCACCAGCGCGGAGCACAGGGGCACTCAGGAGGGCAGAGGAGCTATTAGCAACATTCCAAGGAGTATTGATCCCCTAATGGTTAAAAAGGAGCCCTGTGGCTCCTGCAGGCTCCACAGGTGGCTCCCTCATTACTGCCGTCGACAGCTGGAGGGATGAAAGCTGCACGGCGCCGGCGCCGGGGCTGAGCTTTGTCAGATAAATAAAAATCAATTCCTCTTGATTAGCAAAAGCCTGTTCAGCCTGGCAGGGCAACAAATCCCCGGCAGCTCCGATGCCAAAGGCTGCCTGCACCCCTCCTGTGCCACACAGCATCGCTGCCACCTGCCCGGGGACAAGCCCCAGCCAAAAGGATGCTGAGCAGCGCTGGGGCTGCAGCAGGATGGGGCTCAGTGTGGTAAGGAGCAGCTCCTAGCCCCAGCGCTGTGTGCTCTGCCCAGGCTGTGCAGCAAAGGCTTTCTCCATATGGATCATGGAGAATCATGGAATAGTTTTGCTTGGAAAAGGTCTCTAAGATCCCCCAGTCCAACCATCAGCCACCGTGGCCACTAAACCACAGCCCCCAGTGCCCTGGCCACAGGTTTATTGGACACCTCCAGGGGTGGGGGCTCCACCACCTCCCTGGGCAGCCTCTGCCAATCCCTGACCACTCTTGCAGCAAAGAAATTGTTGCTCATGTCCAACCTAAACCTCCCTTGGGGCAACTTGAGGCCATTTCCTCTTGTCCTGTCACATGATATTAGGGAGAAGAGACCAACCCCCACCTGTTTCCAGCCTCCTTTCAGGGGGTCAGAGAGAAGCAGATGGTCTCCCCCCAGCCTCCTTTTCTCCAGGCTGAACACCCCCAGCTCCCTCAGCAGCTCCTCATCAGACCCTTCCCCAGCTTTGTTGCCCTTCTTTAGACCTGCTCCAGCCCCTCAATGTCCTTTCTTGGGGTGAGAGGCCAAACCATGGAATAATTTGGGTTGGAAGGAACCTTTCAAGCTCACCCAGTCCAATCTCCCTGCACTCAGCAGGGCCATCTGCAACTAGAGCAGGTTGCTCAGAGTCCCAAACAACCTGACCTGGAATGGTTCCAGGGAAGTGGCATCTCCCACGTCTCTGAGCAACCTGGGCCAGGGTCTCACCACCATCACTGTAAAAAATTTCTTCCTTCCCTCCAGCCTCACTCTCCCTATTTTAGTTTCAATCCATCACCCCTCAGCTCTTGAGAAGTGTCCTGTCCTCCTTGTCCAATTAATTGCTTTCTCCCTGCTCTTTGGAACCCCCTGGACCATCCCTCCACATCCACCCAAGCTACCCTGAGGGGGATTGCCACGGATTTATTAAAAAAAAAAAAAAAATTAATTACAATCTAATTTGGAAGTGAATTGCCAAGGTTTTATTTGCAAGCTGAAATTCAATCAAGGCATTAAGAAGGCTGCCTGCTAATTAGGAGCCAGACCCTGGCTGTTTGCAAGGAGTGGTAAACGTGCTCCAAATCTGCTCCTCACAAGTATTTATCCCAGAAATCCTGAACGGGCTGCCACCACAGGGAGAAGAGAGATGGAACCCCAAGCATCTGTGGAAAGGAAGCCCCTGGAGAGTGTCCAATCCCTGCCCCAAACACCACCAAATGGTTCTGAGCAGAGAGGTGAAGCTGGAGCCTCCTGCAGCGCTGATCTCCATCCCTGGGGAGGCTCAACCTGATGCTTCTCAGGGAGGCATTCAGATTCTCCAACCCCTTCAGGGGCAGCCTGAGGCTGGGCTTGCTCTGCCCTCCAGCTGTGCAGCACAGCTGCGGCTCCGCAGCCCAAAGCTGCTCCTTCAGTTGCTGTTCCCCACGAGAGGGAGCTGCCAGCCTGCTGAATCCCTCTTCCCAGGGACTCCTCCCTTGGGCTGTGCCACCGCATCCAGAGCTTATCCCTAGCAGGCTGCAGGGACCTCCAGGCACGGGGCTGAGCCCTCCCTTTGCTTATGGAGGGGGTGCAAAGGGTGAACCCCCCCCCCCCCCCCCCGCCCCTCACTCAGCCCCTTCCCACCTCCGGGATGAACACGGCAGGACTGGGACATGCTGGGAGAAGAGACCTGGGGTGCAGAGGTTTACTGCAGGGACAGCAGGACAGGGTGGGGCTGGAGGGTGGAGAGTTGAGCTGTGGTCCTGGAGCAGGGAGAAGCCAGTTCCCAGCGAGGGAGTGAGGGCTGCTGGAGGCTGGAGGGGATTCCTCACTCTAGCACCCCAGGCAGGTTCTGCTCCCACTCTGTTCTGCCCCACTGAGGTCACACCTGGGGTATTGGGTCCAGATCTGGGCTCCCCAGTTCAGGAGGGACAGGGAACTACTGGAGAGAGTCCAGGAGAGGCTATAAAGAACTTAGAGGCCTGGAGCATCTCTGTGAGGAGCAAAGGCTGAGAGCCATGGGGCTGCTGAGCCTGGAGAAGAGCAGCTCCAGAGGGGATCTGAGCAATGCTCAGCAAAAGCTAAAGGGTGGGGAGGAGGGAGGGGGAAACAGGATGGGGCCAGACTCTGCTCAGTGGAGTCTCCTTCTCTGCAGAGCTTCCAAACCCACCTGGCCACTGTGATCCTGGGCAAGCTGGCTCCAGAAACACAAAGGTGTGGAGCCACACATCATTGTGAGGCTTTCAGGCTGAGGTGAAAGCCAGAGGGAAGAAATCAAAGGAAAGCATGGGAGATGCTTTTTTGGGGTCACAGAATCACAGAATCATCTCCACGGGTCACACCAAGTGCCCCAAGACCTGCTGAGACCTCCTGCAAGAGTCAAAGCTTTCCTTGTCTTCCCCTTTCAATTTGAAAGCAGCTGAGGGAGGGGAAGTATAAATGGAAGTCCAATTTCTGTAGGCTGGAATAATTAGGGGACCTCTGATTGCTGCCATTGAAGGCTGATGAGGTTGGTGGTGCTGGCTGCAGACTGCATTTGGACTTGGTCTGCTCCAGGGCCATCTGCAGCACTGCTACAGCTGAACGTGCAGTGAGTGCTGGGGCATGAGCCTGGCAGGGGGCACTGGCAGCTGCTCCCTTCCAGCCTAACTGAGACCCTTCCCAGTGTGCCACTGGGAGAGGAGAAAGCCACCCAGCCAGCAGCCAGGAGAGGCTGAGCTCCAGGGAATGGCCTCAAGCTGCACCAGGGGAGGTTTAGGTTGGCCATGAGGAACAATTTCTTCACTGCAAGAGTGGTCAGGGCCTGGAACAGGCTGCCCAGGGAGGTGGTGGAGTCCCCATCCCTGGAGGCGTTCAAGAAACCTGTGGGCACTTGGGGCCATGGTTTAGTGGCCATGGTGGTGTTGGGTTGATGTTGGACTTGATCTCAGAAGCCTTTTCCAGCCTTGCTGATGCTCTGGTTGTGCCTCCTGGCTCCCAGAGGGTTTCTCATCCCTGCAGCATCCCTTACAGAGCACTGCCAGGAGGAGGCATCACCTCCTGCTTGCTTATCCCTGCTCACCTAGGAGCTTCACCCTCACTTCCCACCCCTGTGGCTACCACCCAAGCTGGAGGCAAGGAGGCAGAGCTGCCAGTGATGAATAATTCAGGGAGATGAGATAAAAGTTTCCTGGAGCAGGGCATTGATTAGACCAAATTGTCTCCTTCAGCCTCAAGGAGGTAAAAATGAGCTAATCACCATTTGTTCTCTCTTGATAGATGATTAACCACAAATTAGAATATTAAACAGAGGACTTGGGGTACCTCAATTAACAGCTGAGAACTAAGTTAATTATTGGAGGAGCTGTAAAACTGCTTATTTTTATTCCTGGGTTATTGTTGGAAATTTATATTATTAATTTCTTTTTTTTTTTTTCCTCTTAAAAAAGAAGGAGTTAGGTGTCAAATGGGTTGGAGCCACTGCTTGTGGCCAGGAGTGCTGAAGGTAGCTGGACCAGGTGGGATAAAAGAACCTCCATCAGCAACAAACAGGAAGAATCCATCTCCCCTCTGCCCAGGGAATGGTGCTGCCAGCTCCATCCATGCTCTGTGGGCAGGATGTCCCAAGCAGGATCCTAGAATGGTTTGAGTTTGGAAGGGACCTTGAAGATCACCCAGTTCCAACCTCCCTGCCATGGGCAGGGATACCTCCCACCAGCCCAGGTTGCTCAGGGCCTCATCCAGCCTCACCTTGAACACCTCCAAGGAGGAGGCAGCCACAGCCTCCCTGGGCAACCTGTGCCAGTCTCTCCTCACCCTCACTGCAAAGAATTTCTTCCTCATCTCCAGCTGCAGTCCATCACCTCTCTTCCTGTCACTCCCAGCCCTTGTCCAAAGTCCCTCCCCAGCTCTCCTGGAGCCTCCTTCAGGTACTGATAGGCAGCTCTAAGGTCTGCCTGGAGCTTTCTCTTCTCCAGGCAGAACAACCCCAACTCTCTCAGCCTGTTCACACAGGAGAGGTTCTCCAGCCCTCTGATCATCTTCATGGCCTTCTCTGGACCCTCTCCAAAAGGTCCATGGCCTTTTGCTGTTGGGAGCCCCAGAACTGGAGGCAGTGCTGCAGGTGGGGGTCTCACAAGAGCAGGACAGAGGGGGCAGAATCCCCTCCCCTGACCTGCTGGCTGTGGCCACACTGCTTTGGGTGCAGCCCAGGACACATTTGGCTCTTTGGGCTGCCGGTGCACGTTGCTGGCTCACCTCAAACACCTCATCAACCAGCACCCCCAAGCCCTTGGGGAAAGATGAGACCGGGGAGGGGGTTGCCACTGACCCTTCAGTGCCAAAACAACAGCCCTGCACCTACCTGTGGCCAGCCCAGAGAGAGCAGAAGAGCTGTGAGCTCTCAGGAGGGGCTTTTTGTGGTGGCCCCAACCCCCAGCTAGATGCCACTGCAAGGAGCTGCTTGCAAGCAGCTCCATTCCTCTCCGTTTCAATCAGCAGTGGCAGCAGCCACCGGCACAGCCAGAGCTCTCCGGGGCTCCCCCTCCTCCTCTGGGGGGGGGTCCTGCCACCCTGCTCCCACAGCCGGCACAGGGGGAAGGAGCCTGCTGACAAAAGGCTGATTTAATTACTGGAATTGTTCTGATTACAGCCTGCAAACACTGTTATCTTGTAATTATTGCCAAGAACATGCCATTAGGACATGATTAAACACAACGTCTTGTGGGCTGCTGCCTGATTGTCTGATGCCTTATGAACTTAATTACTTCACGCTGAGAGCAACCGGGAGGATGGAGCAGGGCAGTGGCTCCAGAGGGGAGCTGGGGCTGGGGCTCCTCTGGATGAAAGGACACTCAGCTCCCTCCCCAGATGGGACCTTTCACAAGGGTTTGGGGGGTGCCAGGAGGAGGGGCAGTGGATTGAAGCTGGAGGAGGGGAGATTGAGACTGAAGATGAGGAAGAAATTTTTTCCAGTGAGGGTTGGGAGACACTGGCACAGGTTGCTCAGGGAGGTTGTGGATGTCTCCTCCCTGGAGGTGGTCAAGGCCAGGCTGGATGAGGCCTTGAGCAACCTGGGCTGGTGGGAGGTGTCCCTGCCCATGGCAGGGGGGTTGGAACTGGCTGATCTTCAAGGGATGGGGATTCAGCCACATCCCTGCCCATGGCAGGGGGTTGGATGATCTTGGAGGTCCCTTCCCACCCAACCTGTTCTGTGAAGCTCTGATTTCCTCCATGCTTACAGCTCTACACATGAGCTCAGCCTCTAACCAGCTCATCCTCACCCAACACTGCTGCCCCAGGACACTGCCTCAGGCTCCCAGCAGGTAAGGTGGGAGGTGATCCTGCTATTGGTGCATGAAGCTCCTGCCTGCAGCCCTCAGCTTCTCCAGCCCTCAGGGACAACCTCAGTGGTCCCTCACAGCCCATGACAGCACCAGCCAGGAGCAGCCTGGTGTCCCTCCAGGAAAAAACAAGCAGCTGCCACCTTGGGGACCCTTCAGCACCTCTCACACGCTGTCACCCTGCCCTGGTGACAAGGACACACAAACTAATCCTGACATCTCATTAGCAGGATTAATTCTCAGCCTCATTCTCTTCTTGGATGAGAAATTGGCACCTCCACTTGCCACCACACCAAGCCCTGGCCAGGCTGCCCTGGCTCCAACTGAGCAAACTCTGTCCCTCTCCCCTCTCCTTCTCCTCTCTCCTTCTCCCCTCTCCTTCTCCTCTCTCCTTCTCCCCTCTCCTTCTCCCCTCTCCTTCTCCTCTCTCCTTCTCCCCTCTCCTTCTCCTCTCTCCCTCCCCCCTCTCCTTCTCCCCTCTCCTTCTCCTCTCTCCTTCTCCCCTCTCCTTCTCCTCTCTCCTTCTCCTCTCTCCTTCTCCCCTCTCTCCCTCTCCCTCTTCCTCGCCCATCCTGTGTTACCTGCTTGCAGAGGAATCTCCACCTTCCCATGGGAACTGCAGCCCCTCAGCACCCAGGACACCCCAGTCATGGACTTTCCAGGCACCAAACTCCTGCAGCTTTAAATAAAGATGCTGTGGGTGCTCAGAGCAGCAGAGAGCAACGAGCTCTGCCCTCAGCCTCCTTTTCCCCCAGCTCCCTCAGCTGCTCCTCCCCAGCCCTGTTCTCCAGACCCTTCACCAGCTCTGTTGCTCTTCTCTGGATCCACTCCAGCACCTCAATGTCCTTCTTGGAGTGAAGAAAACATCTTGTGGCTCAGATCAGGGCATGGAGTGTGTGTGGGGGTCCCACCCTGCCACCCTCCCACTCACTGAGGGCTAAGCTCCTGTGCCCCTGCCTTGGGATGATGCTGGGGCTGGCGCTGCTGCCTCCCCCAGCTCCTGCTGGATTTACTCCAGCAAAACTCAGGGCAGCCTCTGCTTTCTTGGCCTCAGAAGTACAATAAAGATGATAAATGGAGAAGAGGAGAGGTAAAAACAAAGTGGCCCCGGCTGGGCTGGGAGCCCTGGGGTGGTGCTGCCTGACCCTGGTTGTGGCTGTGAGCTGTTTGCATTTCTCTTCCAAGACAATTCCCATTGCAATAACTTTGTTCCCATCAGGAGGCAGCCTGATGTCAGATCCAGTTTTATAGCCTGCTGGAAGTGCCT